>NC_047571.1:7850908-8150908 GCF_011004845.1 Esox lucius | reverse complement strand
ATGACTAGCTCTACTATGATCATAATACCCTAGTGATTAAGACAATACCTTTTTTAAAGCTTGGTGTCGTTAAGTGTTTCTAAAAATATGACTGAATTATGAGGCGGATTTCCGTCAGCAGCCCTTTTAGGATTGTTTGTGATTTGGTCTTAGTGACTTAGGAGTCCTCCTGACAACTCCTAACTTTTCCCAGATTTAGGAGGTGGTTTTAGTAAAAAAGTGCTTTATGAAATACTCTGTAGCACTCCAGCCATATAGTAATGGTGTGTAATAACTTTTTAATTGCAAATAGTCCTATGAAAAAGGAAACTGCTGTTCCTTTGAGTACTCTATCCAGTTCACACAATCTAAAACTCTGTGTTGGTCAATTTATGAATAAAGCTAAGATTTAAATGACTTCAAACACCTCCTTAGAAATGTAAAATAATATATATTATAAAGTTTAGATGCAGGGTTATATTAAACAAAAATAATAGATGTTACAATAAACAATATTGCTCTAAATAAATATACTGACTTGTAGCTCACAACATCAACGTATTCAATTGTTAAAGGAAAACTAACGTGGGCCCACACACACATTCTTACTCACTCTCCTACCCTCAACCCTTCATTGCAGGCCTGTTTGTGTCTCAGGTGCATGGTGGCCAATAACTGCCAATTAACACCGTGTAATACAGTTTCTCACTCCCAACACCTTGCTCACATTGTAACAGAGGAATTCTAAGCTTCTCTAGGTCACTGTGAGTGCTATCTGTCCAAAAGACCTTCTTTCCCTCGTAGCTAGAGGAACTCAACGCTCTGAAAAACCCTATCTAGCTGTACATTCAGGGCTTGATTCGGTAACTACCTGTTACAGTACTGCTCTCTCATGTCTATTAACCTGCTAACCATTTATTTGCTAGCAAATGTGACACAAGCAAATAGCTACAAGATTACTTCCTATAATTTATTATCTATGAATATAGCATCTTCCTAAATTGCATATCATTTGTGTTAGGATTTCATTTCATGTTCATTGGTCCCTGCCTTTCTGCTTCCGACTGCATTCTGCCGATTCGAGTTCGCAGTAGTAGGCCATAGGCTAAGCGTGAATGTGGGGCTAGCCCCTCTCTCACAATGCAATGTACATTGTACATGTGAACATGTTAATATGCATGCTCAGAATGTTAGTGTGATCAATGTAGATCACACACATTTTATGGCAAGCGGGGCTGACAGCCGCTACCCCCACTACAGCGTCATTTCGTATTTCTGACCTGTTTGACTGTCTGTCTGTCTGGCGTCAACATTAGTCAGCAAGAAGAGCGAGGAGGGTATATTGTCTTAGCTAGCTTGTTAGCTTCACAAACGCCAGATAACTTGAGAAAATGAATAAAGTGGATTTCATACTTGAGCATCGGTTAGAAACCCTTAATTTGTATGGGGAAACTTGAAGTAAAGTGCCTTGGTGCCCATCAGCTTCGGGATTTTGTCATCACTCAAACTGCTGGTAAAAGTAACCGCGGGTTTAACATGGAGTGGTTTTTGAAGAAAAAGTAGCTAAGAGTTAGCATACAAAAGATGGCGCTTTTCTGTTTTCCATTTCTGCTATTTGGTGGAGAAGGGTACTTGGTCGAGGACGGGTTACAAAGATTTGAAACATCTTTCTGAGAGGATTGCAAAACAGCGAGAGTCATCTGGACAATGCTGTGAAATTGGGCTTACTTGGAAGGGTAAATGACGCAGCCCAAGTTGACAGTGCATACAGGCGCTCCATTGAGCAGCACAACAAACAGGTGGAGGAAAACAGTTATGTTCTCAGTCGGATCATAACATGTATTCAACTATGTGGAAAATGTGAAACCACACTGCGGGGGCACGATGAGTCAGTGGACTCCCTGAATCCTGGAATATTGAGACGCATTTTCGAGACTGTGTGTAAGGGCGATTCGAGACTTCTGAGGCAGTATGACGCTCAGCCCATCTTCAAAGGGGCATCTAGCACTGTACAAAATGAACTGTTAGACTGTATGTATGAAGTGTACAGTGAAGAGATAGCCAAGCAAGTGGACGAGACATAATTTGTTGCCATACAGGCAGATGAGACAACTGATGTCTCCTGTAAATCACAAATGGTGGTTGTGTTGTGATACATGTTGCCTGACAATACAGTGACAGAGAGGTTTTTGGAATTTGTGGAAGTCAAAGATAAAACTGGACTTGGCTTCTCTAAAAGCATATCACTCAGACTTACGATGGTGCAGCTGTAATGAGTGGAGGGGTACAGACGCTAATGAAAGAGACATACCCACATGCCCAGTTTGTTCACTGCTATGCTCACCAAGCTGAACCTGCTTTTGCCACCTTTGTCTCTGGCACTCCAAAACGTGTTGTGGCACTTGCTGAGGCAACACAGAGACGCATTCCAAGGAGACGTACACCCGCTGTACGATGGAACTTTAAAAGTAGAACTGTCAATGCAGTTTGGGAAAACCGTGCTGCGCTGCTCCTGTGTATGGAGGACTTACGCACACAAACAGGATGAGATGAGGCCACCATAAGTGAGGCATACGGCCTGTCAAAAAAACTCAGGGACCAAGCCTTTCTGCAGCTGCTGGAATCTTCTTTCTTCCTTATGCCAGAAGTTGATGTTTTATACAACATTCTGCAAAAATGGAGCATCGATGCATCTGGGATTAGCAGGACGCTCACCCGTTTCTAGGAGAATGTCCAGAATATGTGGAAGCAAACTGATGAATAGGCTGCCACTGTTCACGATGGAACAGACGAGCCAGGCCGATGAGTAACCAACACAGCGCCGGTGATGAAGGAGGCATGCGACAGTCATCTCCCAGGTGGAGCAGAGGTTTTCACAAAGTGACCACCTGATCGCTGCCAAGCTGGTTGACAGCTCGCTCTTCCCACAATTTGTCCTGTCATTCCCTACATCTGAGCTTGACTGTGCGGTGAAACTATGGCCTCTAGGAAACAAGGAAAAGTTTAAGCTGACCACTCTGTACCGCCACACTGAGCTTCACACTGGTAAGATGGCCCTGTCTCTGTTAAGATCCATCCATGAGAACAATCTAGAGGAGGCTTTTGCTGAGACCATCACTCTGCTGAAAGTTATCATAACAACACCTATGACGACATCTGAGTCAGAGAGGAACTTTTCCACCTTGAAGAGGGTAAAAACCTTCCCTCGCAATACCATGGGACAGCCGCGACTCAACGCATTGGCCATGTTGTCCATTGAAGGCCAGCTGATTCAGCAGCTAAATGACTTAATTCCCAAAGTAAACGAAAAGTTTGCCCAGAGGAAGAACCGCCTTGCCACCTTTCTCTTCAAGTGAGCCCTTGGCCTTGGTGAGTAAAAGCATATTTTATCATCCTGCTTTTGTGGTGCTGGTCCATGCATTTTGCTGGATCGATTAATTCACCTGTCAGTGGTCATAATGTTATGGCTGATCGGTGTATAAATGTATTACATATTAACATTTTAATCTATGATGATATAATCTATGGGAAGCTCTCTTGCATTTTCCTCTCCTGCCTGCCTCTATACGATAATCATCAACATGACCGCTGATATAATTTCTATGTATTTTACTTTTTTGAATGGCTTTGACTTTGGTCTCTCTCTATGAAATTGTTATTATTTTTCCTGTAATTATATTTCTATATATGTTTTAAGAGCTACTGTCACAACTCTCTTTGGGGTCCCCCTGCTGGTGCACCTGGGCTCAAACGTTCGGCTTCACCGGCCTTCTGCACCCAGTCCTCCTCCTTCCTCCTACCCAGTAATTAGCTGACACACCTGCAGGGCGTCTGCTCATTTGTGTAGGTGTATGTAATGATGACCAAACCAGGCTTCATTAGCGTTATTTTAGGAGCAGGATATGATGCTGGCAGCACTCAGATTTTCTTTATCACTATAAAAGCCATCATTGAACTTTATAAGAAAATATAGTCTACAAACCCGATTCCAAAAAAGTTGGGACACTGTACAATTGTGAATAAAAACAGAATGCAATGATATGGAAGTTTCAAATTTCATTATTTTATTCAGAATACAACATAGATGACATATCAAATGTTTAAACTGAGAAAATGTATCATTTAAGGGAAAAATAAGCTGATTTTAAATTTCATGGCATCCACACATCTCAAAAAAGTTGGGGCAAGGCCATGTTTACCACTGTGTGGCATCCCCTCTTCTTTTTATAACAGACTGCAAACGTCTGGGGACTGAGGAGACAAGTTGCTCAAGTTTATGAATAGGAATGTTGTCCCATTCTTGACTAATACAGGCTTCTAGTTGCTCAACTGTCTTAGGTCTTCTTCCTCTTTATGATGCGCCAAATGTTTTCTATGGATGAAAGATCTGGACTGCAGGCCGAATGGCACGGTGGATTGTGTTCACCGACAATGTTTTCTGGAAGTATTCCTGAGCCCATATTGTGATTTCCATTACAGTATCATTCCTGTATGTGATGCAGTGCCGTCTGAGGGCCCGAAAACCACGGGCATCCAGTATGGTTTCTGGCCTTGACCCTTACGCACAGAGATTGTTCCAGATTCTCTGAATCTTTGGATGATATTATGCACTGTAGATGATGATAACTTCAAACTCTTTGCAATTTCTCTCTGAGCAACTCCTTTCTGATATTGCTCCACCTTTTTTTGCCGTGCATTGGGGGAATTGGTGATCCTCTGCCCATCTTGACTTCTGAGAGACACTGCCACTCTGAGAGGCTCTTTTTATACCCAATCATGTTGCCAATTGACATAATAATTAGCAAATTGGTCCTCCAGCTGTTCCTTATCTATACATTTAACTTTTCCGGCCTCTTATTGCTACCTGTCCCAACTTTTTTGGAATGTGTAGCTCTCATGAAATCCAAAATGAGGCATTATTTGGCATGGCATTACAAAATGTCTCACTTTCAACATTTGATATGTTATCTATATTCTATGGTGAATTAAATATAAGTTTATGAGATTTGTAAATTATTCCATTCCTTTTTTACTCATAATTTGTACAGTGTCCCAACTTTTTTGGAATCGGGTTTGTAGTCTGTAAAAAAGAACAGACAATAACAATATTGGAAAGGACATTAAACATAAAATGTACAGACTAGATTTGTATCTCTGTTGCCTTATACAGCTGCGGAGAGACCACTGCTCCTTTTTTTTTCCTTTCCAAAAAGTTGAAAAGAATAGTTTTGAGTGAGGAACAGAAGCGTTCAATTTGCAGTGGCCTCTTAATTTTAACTTTTCGGTTCCTCACTCAAAACCTTCCTTCTCTACTTTTTTGTAAAGGAAAGAAGAAGGTGCAGTGGTCTTAAATTGAAATATATCAGTCTGTGTGGAATGCATGTATACATTATACATTAAAGTTTCACTTTTTGAATGGAATTACTGAAATAAATCAACTTTTTGATGATATTCTAATTTCATGACCAGCACCTGTATTTCCTTCAGGAACACTACCAGACCCTGTCTTACCGCCTTGCCAGGCACTGTTATTTATTTTCTGTGATTACTGTTGCCTGATGTTAGACTACACTACAATCTGTGTAATATTTAGCATGCTCTCTTGTACTTTTGGTTATTCACTGAGTAGCAATATCTCCTAACATAAAATAATGCTTTTAAAAAAGTTCTTAATTATTTACATACATTTTACATTTGGGCAGATATAAAGATTGTATAATATAGAGTCAGGTTTTTTGTCATTGTGTAAACCTATAGTATGTTTTTGTACAGTGTCTGTATATCCTGTTGTCACAGTGGGCTTCAGAGCACAGTAGTACACAGCAGAGTCAGACAGCTACAGTCTTTGGATCATCAAGGGGGCTGAGTTTGTCTTGGTACTTAGGTTGGCTTGAAATCTTTCCTTGAATCTACTGCTTAAATCGCCTGGTCCAATAACATCCTTACGCAAAACATATTCCGGGCAGCTGTTTGTGGAGAAACTGTACCAGAATAAGGAAGGAGATGTATAACTTGTCTCATATTCACAGTTGAGTGAAACATCTTCTCCTTCATAAGCAGTCACTTCCATCTTCAATTGAATAACTCTGTCTGCTCCTCTGCACTCTGGGGGAAAAAAAATAAAAATCTTGTGAAAATTGCTGTTAATGTATTGGGAAATTGACAATGAGAGAGATATCATACCAAAGATTAATGCAGCAAGAATAAATAATGTCCACAGCCAATGTCCCATACTGCCTTTTATCATAGAATACAAGATGAAGCATAAAACCAGATTGTACAGTAACATGTAACAGCCTCTTCTTGATTCCTTTCTTTGTGACAGGAGAGGCTGATAACATGGAACACACTGAGAGGATGTTTATATAGGCAAGCAATTTTAACATTCTGTAATCCTCCATAACAACCCTAACATAGTCATGTTGCCCCCTTGTGTTTTTTTCTGTCATTTACATTACTGTTTGATAATGTGTCATGTAAACATAATTTGCTTTGATAATGTGTGTATAAATTCACATCTGTTCCAAAATCACAAAGAAAGACTTTACTGTCTATTATTTAATCTCACCAGGGCACAACTTCTGGGAAATGATGTTGTTACCACACACCCAACCAACAGCCCAACACTTTGTCTTCCAGCCTCACTGTTCTACACCCACTAACAGGTTCAGCACACCACAGTCTCTTTCTCTCCATTAAGTCTCATCGACAGCATCCTACATAGACACTGTTATCTCCACATAGTATACAACACAGAGAGTTGGGTCGCAGTCCCAGTTGGGTTGAGTATGAGCAGAAGGTACTGTATATTCCCTTCTTTCTAGATGAGACTTTCATAATGACATTTTCCGTACTTACACATTGTAATTAGATGTCATCAAATATCACCAAACGTTTGTGAAGGATTGATTTGGTCTTACCCGAACTTTAGTATCATATTGTTGAGATAGAATATTTAGTGTATTTCTATTTCTTATTTAACATTTGTTTATTTGATATGGTTCCCTTTACAGAGTTAAAGCTCAGTCTACCAATATCTATGAATTGTTTTATGACTCTCTATAATTTAGCATTTCTACTAAGCCCATTGTAAATGACCATAATTTAGCTCATTTTTAACACTATTACTTATTCATGCCTAATCAGAGCATTAAGCTGCGGGTATCAATTGTAAACAATACCTTTAACACATTAGCTGTCCTACTGTCTGTCCACGTCAAACCCATGAGTAAAGTTGTCCAACCTACTGTCTGTCCACGTCAAACCTATAAGTAAAGCTGTCCAACCTACTGTCTTTCCACGTCAAACCCATGAGTAAAGCTGTCCAAACTACTGTCTGTCCACGTCAAACCCATGAGTAAAGCTGTCCAACCTACTGTCTGTCCACGTCAAACCATTGAGTAAAGCTGTCCAACCTACTGTCTTTCCACGTCAAACCCATGAGTAAAGCTGTCCAACCTACTGTCTGTCCACGTCAAACTATTGAGTAAAGCTGTCCAACCTACTGTCTGTCCACGTCAAACCCATGAGTAAAGCTGTCCAACCTATTGTCTGTCCACGTCAAACCCATGAGTAAAGCTGTCCAACTAACATAGCTAAATGTCACATTTAATCCAAATTTAATATCCTTTGCTTATACCCTTGCTTCACGTGCCACCACTGGCCGACCACACTAAAAGTCCCAGTGAAACAAGTACCACTCCAGTGAGTCTCAACAATCAACCTCCTCCTCTCTTCCCTCCTTCCACATACCACACGACTATATCCAGCAATGCTCTCTATTCACTCTATTCTCAATAATGCAACATACTAAAATACTATGTAATTATGTCTTACACATCTGGACAATATCAAGTCTGATATAGAACGTATGGCGTTGTAGATGAAATGTAGATTAGAACAATGGTTCTAATTCTACAAATGCATAACAATGAGGGAGTGTTATGTTACAGACATTTATAACAGAGACAGGCCATCTGAACTGAAGGTCGAGAGATTGGGAAAGACAGAGAGTAATCAGGCAAGCCGATTAAATCCAGAAGATAAAATGTTAAGACCAGGAACATCAAGGACAGAGACTAACCAGATATGTTGGAAAAGGGTGGCAGGTTAGTAGCAAGCGGATATTGCAATACTCTCTTTATATATTAAATTAGTTACAAACCCGATTCCAAAAAAGGTGGGACATTGTACAATTGTGAATAAAAACAGAATGCAATTATGTGGAAGTCAAATTTCAATATTTTATTCAGAATACAACATAGATGACATATCAAATGTTAAAACTGAGAAAATGTATCACTTTAAAAATAAGTTGATTTTAAATTTCATGGCATCCACACATCAGAAAAAAGTTGGTACAAGGCCATGTTTACCATGTTTAATTCCTGTATGTGATGCAGTGCCGTCTGAGGGCCTGAAGATCACGGGCATCCAGTATGGTTTTCCGGCCTTGACCCTTACGCACAGAGATTGTTCCAGATTCTCTGAACCTTTGGATGATATAATGCACTGTAGATGATGATAACTTCAAACTCTTTGCAATGTTTCTTTGAGAAACTCCTTTCTGATATTGCTCCACTATTTTTCGCCGCAGCATTGGGGGAATTGGTGATGCTCTGCCCATCTTGACTTCTGAAAGACACTGCCACTCTGAGAGGCTCTTTTTATACCCAATCATGTTACCAATTGACACAAGTTGCAAATTTGTCCTCCAGCTGTACCTTATCTGTACATTTAACTTTTCCGGCCTCTTATTGATACAGTGCCTTGCGAAAGTATTCGGCCCCCTTGAACTTTTCAACCTTTTGCCACATTTCGTGCTTTAAACATAAAGATATAAAATCAACAACAAGTGGGATATGAATAATCAACAACAAGTGGGACACAATTATGAAGTGGAACCAAATTCATTGGATATTTCAAACCTTTTTAACAAATAAAAAACTGAAAAATTGGGCGTGCAAAATTATTCAGCCTTTCAGTGCAGCAAACAATCTTCAGAAGTTCAGTGAGGATCTCTGAAGGATCCAATGTTGACCTAAATGACTAATTATGATAAATAGAATCCACCTGTGTGTAATCAAGTCTCCGTATGAATGCACCTGCTCTCTGATAGTCTCAGAGGTCCGTTTAAAGCCCAGACAGCATCGTGAAGAACAGGGAACACACCAGACAGGTCTGAGATACTGTTGTCGAGAAGTTTAAAGCCGGATTTGGATATAAAAAGATTTCCCAAGCCTTAAACATCCCAAGGAGCACTGTGCAAGCGAAAATATTGAAATGGAAGGAGTATCAGACCACTGCAAATCTACGAAGACCCGGCCGTCCCTCTAAACTTTCAGCTCATACAAGGAAAAGACTTATCAGAGATGCAGCCAAGAGGCCCATGATCACTCTGGATGAACTGCAGAGATCTACAGCTGAGGTGCGAGACTCTGTCCATAGGACAACAATACTGCACAAATCTGGCCTTTATGGAAGAGTGGCAAGAAGAAAGCCATTTCTTAAAGATATCCATAAAAAGTGTCGTTTAAAGTTTGCCACAAGCCACCCAAACATGTGGAAGAAGGTGCTCTGGTCAGGTGAAACCAAAATCGAACTCTTTGGCAACAATGCAAAACGTTATGTTTGGCGTAAAAGCAACAAAGCTCATCACCCTGAACACACCCTCCCCACTGTCAAACATGGTGTGGCAGCATCATGGTTTGGGCCTGCTTTTCTTCAGCAGGGACAGGAAAGATGGTTAAAATTGATGGGAAGATGGATGCCCATTACAGGACCATTCTGGAAGAAAACCTGATGGAGTCTGCAAAAGACCTGAGACTGGGACAGAGATTTGTCTTCCAACAAGACAATGATCCAAAACATAAAGCAAAATGGTTCACAAATTAACAAATATCCAGGTGTTAGAATGGCCAAGTCAAAGTCCAGACCTGAATCCAATCGAGAACTGAAAACTGCTGTTCACAAACGCTCTCCATCCAACCTCACTGAGCTCAAGCAGTTTTGCAAGGAGGAATGGGCAAAGATTTTAGTCTCTCGATGTGTAAAACTGATAGAGACATACCCCAAGCGACTTACAGCTGTAATCGCAGCAAAAGTTTGCGCTACAAAGTAATTACGTAAGGGGGCTGAATAATTTTGCACACCCAATTTTTCAGTTTTTTTTTTGTTAAAAAGGTTTGAAATGTCAAATAAATTTCGTTCCACTTCATGATTGTGTCCCACTTGTTGTTGATTCTTCACAAAAAATGTCAGTTTTATATCTTTATGTTTGAAGCCTGAAATGTGGCAAAAGGTCGAGAAGTTCAAGGGGGCCGAATACTTTCGCAAGTCACTGTACCTGTCCCAAATTTTTTGGAATGTGTAGCTCTCATGAAATCCAAATTGAGCCAATATTTGGCATGACATTACAAAATGTCTCACTTTCAACATTCAATATATTATCTATATTATATTGTGAATTAAATATATGTTTATGAGATTTGTAAATTATTCCATTCCTTTTTTACTCACAATTTGTACAGTGTCCCAACTTTTTTGGAATCGGGTTTGTACATTAATTAATTGACTATTTTGAATAAATCTAAAACAGGTCAAAAATCCAGTTCCTTCATCTTGTCTGTCAGAAGGTCATGGCGATGCCCACAAGGATTCACAGGACAAATTGTGACCTTGCGTTCACCTTTGAGATGGCTCTTCTGAGAGGGACAGTTTCGGGATTATGGGTGGCATTTTCCACTATTATGAAGACATACTCCTGGACCCGGGCAGAACTCAGCAGGTGGCCACAATGTCCATTTTGGCCCTACTAATGTGCAGTCTTTTTTAAGGGTTTAAAAGATATTGCTAACACAGATGTTTTAGAAAAACTTTTGGTAGTACCTGCTGATGTATATGAGGTTTTTGTACATGGTGTCTGGGTTTCATGTCACAGTGGGCCTCACAGCACAGTAGTACAAAGCAGTGTCTTTGACTTCAACAGAGGAGATATTCAGATCCAGACGGTTTTTCTCTTGATTTAGTTTAACAGATATTCTTTTGTTTTCAGAAACTAATGTAGTGCCTGTTCCTGTATTGGAGAAAAGGAACTCTGGCCTTTGTGCTGGTTCTTGACGATACCAATAGAAATAATCGTTACCATTAGCTGCTCTGGAGTACTTGTAAGACAGTGTAACAGAGGTTCCCTCTAAACAGTTTTCTTCATTCTTTAGTAGAGTGAGGTCCTCAGAAATGACACCTGCATAGAGAATGGTGTTAATACAAATACATTACATTTTCATTGAAAACTATGAATCAAATAGACAAGTATGACAATATTGTCTTGTATAATATGTACTGTATTGCATACCCAAACATCTGTAGAGGAACAAAACCAAATACACCCACAACATCTTAGTTAAAGTGAGCCAAACCTACAATGTCTCTGATAGTTTCTTCCTGTTTCTATATAATTCACAGCTGTTCAACCCCTCCTCCATCATGAGTCACTCCTTTACATACTATACAGTAGATATGTAACATGTGTATGACATACAGGAAGTCTCTTTCATCACATGGTTCTTGACAGGTTCTACAGTGTGCCTCTTAAACCAGGATCTGGGATATTGGCGGTACTACTGTACTTATAGAAAGTATCATCGTATTTACAAGCAAGATGAACTCTCCTTCCCACCTGTCACGTTCTGGCATGGCATCCAGTGAATTCATTGCCCTCGCTGCCTCACTTCAACACGGACACCTGTATTCGTTTTCTATTGCACCTGTTTTCCCTCATCAGTTCCAGTTTCCCGAATGCATCTTGTGAGTATTCTTTTGTTCTGTCCTGTTCTGTCCAGGATGTTTCAGTTACATCATGTTGTAGTTACTTTTAAATGTCCTCCGTTCTCCCTGAGCTTGTGTCCTTCCTCGCCTTGGTTCAATGTTACACCTCCTCTCACAGCTTTCTAATTCATTTTTTATTGAAATTCCCTTAAATTAACAAAGAAAAAAGTCAAGATTATTCATTATGTTGTTGCTTATGTGCAGTTGTAACTGTTTTAGGTCAAACACTGCATTATAATCTTCCTACTGGAATGTTGATTTACCCAGAAAGAAAGGCTTGTGCAATTAGTCACATGCTTGATTAGGTTCTGGGTACATAATTGTTAAAGCTGAGATCAGACCTGGATCTGTAGGGTGCCTTCCTGGGATGTTTTTCCATGTTTATCTAAAAGGGGGGAGTTTATATGAGAGTGTGGATGTGGTTGAGTGTTTATGCATTCATCATTTGTTCTACTGGTCTTCATGATTATGATTCATATTTCACTTCTATGCAATTTTTCATCATTATCATACACTTGACAGGTTTTTGTACAGTGTTTCTGGGTCCTGGATACAGTAGCACAGAGTCTGTTGTAACATGTACTTAGTCTAGCACACTAACAGTGCAATGGAACGCATTAGATTCAGAAGGAGCAGGGAGGAGTTTGTACAATAGACCATCAGAGACCCAGATATGGAGTTATATTAAGCTATAAGCTGGCTTTTTTTTTTAACTGCAGAAATATAGTTTTACTCCAAAATGTAGCATAGATCAATATAAATCAATTACAATTTCAAAACTCTTGCAATTTGTTTAACAATAACTTGGGTGCAATCTTCTAATGTGTTCTTACTATTGAAGAGTACAAAATCAAAATAGACAAGTATGATTACAATACACAAACACACTCAACCGTCCTACCGCCCAAATGGGGTGATCAGGTCCCACACACACAGTGAACAAAAGAAAGTGTTTCCCGACACTAGGTCTTCTCAACAAAAAGTATTTCCCAAAATGTTCCTTCTCCTTCCTTGTCCAAAGAATATACTAGATTGTCTTCATGGGTAGGCTCACCATCAAATGGTTCAGTCCCAATAAAAAACCTGACCTGTGCATAGAATGAACAGGCCAAACACTTAAACTCAATCTATTGATTAACAACCCAACAGCATGAGGATAAGTATGCAATACTACAATTATTGTGAACTACAACAATGATATCCATACATTAACTCTTACAAATATAATTTCTTAACTACACAAAGTGATTCATGAACTTCAAAATGAAATAGCATTGACTGTTTCAAAAACATCTTACTTGGCTACCTCTTGTCTGCATTCCAAAGATCAGCCATGAAATGGCATCATAACTGTAGCATGGGGTAGCATAATGCTATGTCCAAGAAATATCACTGTTACACAGGCAATGCATTATTTAAAACTGAAATTCATTTTGGCCATTAATTATTAGACAAAAAGTAGTATAATGCATTGAACAAAAATGGCTACACTAATAGCAGGGCTCTTAGATCCATGAACTAGTCAGCTAGTAGATCCCAGACTCCAAACTAAACATGGCGAAGCTGCGTTTAGCAGTTATGCTGCTCAGAACTGGAATAAACTACCAGAAGATCTTAGATGTGCCCCAAATATTAACAATTTTAAATCCAGGTTAAAAAAAATTCTCTTTTCACGTGCCTATGACTGTGTGCTTAAACTTACCACTGTTTAGCCTTTCAGTTTTTATAGCTTCCTCATAAAATATTTATATTTTCTAATTCGATGTTTTATTATTATGATGTATTTTTATTAGTGCTGTCAAACGATTAAATTCATTATTTGCTATCAATTGCATAATCTTCTGTAGTTATTCGCGATTAATTGCAATTTAAGAATGTTTTAAAATGTTGCCCTTAATACACACTTTTCTATTAAAAAAATTGTGCGTTATGGTAAAGACATACTTTGTTTTATAGCAAACTATGGACAGTGCTTGACTTGGAAATAAATAAATGCAAATTGTCAATGCCCTTAATTTAGTTTAATATACATACAAGGTCAGTCCATAAATTACCACAATAACTGGCCCCATCTAAATGTAGCCCATGTAAATGTAAATAGAATGTAGCCATCTCATATTGTTTTGATTAACGAACCAAGGATAATATCTGCTACATTAGGCTACTGTATGAAACATATCAGCCCCTCTTATCTGGACAGCTACATAGTGTGCAGGCATTTAACCCATTGGATCCCACATAAGCTGTTTAAAACCTGTTGGAAATCAGGCAATAAATGTCAATTTCCTCCTAGAATTATTTACCCAAATCAAAATGCTTGTAGCTCATGACCTGAATATAGTAGAAACATGTTTGGTTCCATTTGAAAGGAGACACTCTGTAGTTTGTAGGAATTATAAATGAATGTAGGAAAGTATAATACAATAGATTTGGTAGAAAATGAAACAAACCAAAAACATGTGTTTTTTGTAAAAAAATATTATCATCATGTTGGAAATGCAGTAGGGAAGGCCAAACATTGAGTAGGAAGCGTGTGACACTTCCACTAGATCCACAAGATGGCAGCAGACTCTGGGTAAAAGTTCAGGCCATTTGATGCACAATTCAGTAATCTATTTACACATTTACAAAATATGTTCAAAGTGACCTTTACAGATTGACCACTTTGTGCCAAATTAGACACTTTGGACACATTATTAATTTTCAAGTTCATACCTACACAGAACATATATCAATGCAAAGGTGATTAAAATAAGGGTTACACACTCCCAGGAATGTTATACATGATGGAAAATGAGCTTCCCTTCATAAAGGTACTAACAGGAGGCACGGAAAGAAGGTGGATCCAATGCCTCCTTACACATAGATATACATTTTACAATAAGGGCCAAATTAGCAGCCAACACTGATCTGTGCAAACACCAGTCAACACACAAAGTGGAAGCAATACTATTTATACACCATTTAGATCAAGATTGTTCTAATGATTTCAAGTCCCACAGCAGTGTCTTTCTGTCTTTTCTCAGATGTAAGCAAACAGGAGTAGAAAGGCAAAGAGTAGAATGGAATAGAAGAAGTGGGAGACGTATCGACCTCTGGGAAAGCTCTGAAATGTCTAGCCAAATGATGGCGTCACAGTGTGGTGGGGGTCAAGAGCCAGAGGGACTTCCTGAATCACATGTTGGGGATTCAGGGAGAAATATGGGGATGAATAGACCATAAGAAACAGCCACAACATGTTATAGCCAAATCACATAGACAATCGGTTACATATAAGGACAATATGAAATGAAATATACTATAATGACATGTGACCCAATTGGCAGTAAGACGCTCAGAAACCATATGACATAGCCTAACATAGTGTAACATAGCCTGACCTAGCCTAATATACTAATGCTAATGTAATGTAAGTCTTGGGTAATCTATCTCATTTTACTCACCGAGTTGCTAAACTCACAGTCCTTGATTTCTCCCAAAAATGTAGTCCAAATTGTTCTCCTATGTTTCTTTTCCACTTAGGAGTAGCCATTTAAACTTTATGCTGAGTATTGTTTAGTGAGCAGCGACAGCTATGCGTCTTGTGCAATTGTCAGGTTTGGTTGAAGATTTGGTTGAGGTGGTGCACTGTTGGTGTGTCCAGTGTGTGTGTCTGACGGTGATCGTTCAACAATTGCTGTAAAGTGTGGCTCATGCTCTCAACCTAGCTTGTTTCAAATCCATTGGTCATCATTTGAGGAAGATACATGCTATCAAAGACATGAGCTTGTGCGTAATCGGTGCCTTGGGTAAGCTGCCCCCCATTCTTCCCAATGGAATATTATGTTGTGTTTTTTTTTCTTACTTCACCTGCACAGTGAATACACTGTATTGTATTAATTTCTTCAATTCAGTTAAACAAAATGTATTATATTTTGAATTCAGATTACAAATTCCATCAGTCTTTAGAAACATTTTAAACACTTCTGTGGCGCAAATTCAGTTTCTGATGGGCCTTCTTGTCACATTTTGGTTACACAGGACACCAAGCGCAGAGTTAGGGGACAACAAAAGGGTTTAATACGGAAACTGAGGTGGGAAAAACAGGAACAGGGTAGGCAGGAAAATACAGAGACAGACGGCAAGCAAGACACATACAAAAAGGGCTCACACCATTGGGCAAAATAAAGAGGGTGCTAACAAGCGCTAAACAATAAACAGGTGAAAATCAGAACAAATATAGGACAGGCTAACAAAATAGAAACTGACACTTCTGGAAAGACAGGTGAAATTTAGAGGTGAAATTGAAGGTGCTTGTGAAATTTGAACTGATTATTTTAGGTTGAAACATAAAACCTCTCTATGCCTGCCAACTGTCTTCCTTGAATACGTTCAGAGATATATAATACATGATTTATTGGAAAACAGCATTTTAATATAGTAAATACTATTTTAGACAATAATTTAACCTTTTACATTTTTGTAATTTAGCAGGTGCTCTTATTCAGAAGTAAGTGCATATAGTTTTAGAAATCCAGGTAAAACAACCCCACACCATAGCACTGTAGTGAGTGAATTCTAATCAATAAATAAGTTATTGGCAAAAGTCAGTACTGGAAAGAAAACCATATACAAATGACTAACATAACTTTACAAAAGATAACAGACAACAGAAGTGCTAGCAGTGGATCTATTGTAAGTGCTCATTTAAAAGGTTTCAGATGTTTTCTGATAATAGGTGGGCCACTGAATTCTAAATAAGCATGGAATTGGTTGCACACCAAGTATTTAATTCAGGAAAGCAAGTAGATTATTTTGTTCCAAAACAATATAAATAATTATACTTGTCTTGGGGAACTGGGCTAGAAAGTGTTGAAATTGCAAAAGATGAACCCCAAATGGGCGAGATACGTACAATCAAACTGCTGTTATTAGAACGTATCTTTAGAAAGCATCATTACAATGCCTAGTTATGAGTGGTGGAAATGGGTTTCAACCAGTTTTATATATCTTTCCAAAGAGTCAACATATGAATGCAGCAGATGGATTTAATAGGTATAGAGAGTACAAAACTGCATTGCAAGTATCAATGATTGCAGTTCTCAAAATATATGATATTTTGCAATGGCTAAGATGCAAGAGATATAACCCAACATGTGTATTTGGAGGATGTTCTATGACTACTTAGCCCACTATGTTGTCAGTGGACACAGTCCAATATATCCGTAGAGCTTGTTTAAAGCATTTACCAAGCCTTGACAACTAATGAATGACATTTGGACTAGGACACAGAAAAAGAGAGACTTGTGTAAATAAATCAGCAGCAACAAATAGTATTAAAATGCGATCATATACTGTATTGGAGTTATAGTAATAACTTTTAAAAAAAAAGAAAAAAAAGGAGTATACAGTATGTCCTCTGTAGAGGACGTCAGCACCCAGAACTTGCATCACACAATCCATATATAGTAGATAACTCTTTGTAACAATCACACTAACTGTTGCCACAAAGTTGGAAGCACCCAGTTGTTTGTTCTTTATTGAAAATAAGGGGCCTAGCCCAACATGGGGCTGTCTTGGTTGACACGCCTGTGCAACATCGCGTGGCGGTCGGGGACAGTGCCTCTGGGATGGCAGACCGGGGTGGTGGTCCCTCTTTTTAAGAAGGGGGACCGGAGGGTGTGTTCCAACTATAGGGGGATCACACTTCTCAGCCTCCCCGGGAAAGTCTATGCCAAGGTTCTGGAGAGGAGAATACGGCCGATAGTAGAACCTCGGATTCAGGAGGAACAGTGTGGTTTTCGTCCGGGCCGTGGAACACTGGACCAGCTCTATACCCTCTACGGGGTGTTGGAGGGTTCATGGGAGTTTGCCCAACCAATCCACATGTGTTTTGTGGATTTGGAGAAAGCATTCGACTGTGTCCCTCGCGGCATCTTGTGGAGGGTGCTTGGGGAATATGGGGTCCTGGGTCCTTTGCTAAGGGCTGTCAGGTCCCTGTACAACCGAAGCAGGAGCTTGGTCCGCATTGCCGGCAGTAAGTCAGACTTGTTCCCAGTGCATGTTGGACTCCGGCAGGGCTGCCCTTTGTCACCGGTTCTGTTCGTAATTTTTATGGACAGAATTTCTAGGCGCAGCCAGGGGCCGGAGGGTGTCAGGTTTGGGGACCACACAATTTCGTCTCTGCTCTTTGCAGATGATGTTGTCGTGTTGGCCCCTTCTAATCAGGACCTTCAGCATGCACTGGGACGGTTTGCAGCCGAGTGTGAAGCGGTGGGGATGAAAATCAGTACCTCCAAATCTGAGGCCATGGTCCTCAGTCGGAAAAGGGTGGCTTGCCCACTTCAGGTTGGTGGAGAGTGCCTGCCTCAAGTGGAGGAGTTTAAGTATCTAGGGGTCTTGTTCACGAGTGAGGGAAGGATGGAACGGGAGATTGACAGACGGATCGGTGCAGCTTCTGCAGTAATGCAGTCGATGTATCGGTCTGTCGTGGTGAAGAAAGAGCTGAGCCGCAAGGCGAAGCTCTCGATTTACCAGTCAATCTACGTTCCTACTCTCACCTATGGTCATGAGCTTTGGGTCATGACCGAAAGGACAAGATCCCGGATACAGGCGGCCGAAATGAGCTTTCTCCGCAGGGTGGCCGGGCGATCCCTTAGAGATAGGGTGAGAAGCTCGGTCACCCGGGAGGAGCTCAGAGTAGAGCCGCTGCTCCTCCACATCGAGAGGGGTCAGCTGAGGTGGCTTGGGCATCTTTTTCGGATGCCTCCGGAACGCCTTCCTGGGAAGGTGTTCCGGTCCCGTCCCACCGGGAAGAGACCCCGGGGAAGACCTAGGACACGCTGGAGGGACTATGTCTCCCGGCTGGCCTGGGAACGCCTCGGTGTCCCCCCGGAAGAGCTAGAGGAAGTGTCTGGGGAGAGGGAAGTCTGGGCATCCCTGCTTAGACTGCTGCCCCCGCGACCCGGCCCCGGATAAAGCGGGAGAAGATGGATGGATGGATGGGCCTAGCCCAAATCCTGAAAAACAGCCCCAGACCATTGTTCCTCCTCCACCGAACTTTACAGTAGCCACTATGCATTCTAGTTGGTAGCGTTTTCCTGGATTCATCCATCCAACTGCCAGATAGTGAAGCATGATTCATCACTCCAGAAAACACGTTTCCACTGCTCCAGAGTCCAGTGGCGGTGTGGTTTACACCACTCCAGCCAACGCTTGGCATTATGCATGTTGATGTGAGGCTCCCAACGCACAGTTCTTTTGCTGATGTTGCTTCCAGAGGTAGTTTGGAACTGGAGAGTGATTGGTGATCTTCATGCTCTACGTGCTTCAGCACTTGGTGGCCCTGCTCTGTGAGTTTGCATGGCCTATCACTACATGACTGGGCTATTGTTGCTCCTAGATTCTTCCACTTCACAATTATAGCAGTTGACCGGGGCAGATCTAGTAGGGCAGAAATTTCACAAACGGACTTGGCAAAGATGGTATCCTATGACAGTGCCAAGTTTAAAGTCACTGAACTCTTCAGTACGACCAACTGTACTGCTAATGTTTGTCTATGGAGATTTCATGGCTATGTGCTGAATGTTATGCACCTGTGGACAATGGGTGTGGCTGATACACCTGAACTCAATAATTAGTGGGGGTGTCTACATACTTTTGGTCTTATAGTGTATCTTTAGTTTAAGCAGAGGAACATGTCACATTTGACACATCTGATGTACGTTATCCATGTGTATCCTTTTCTTGTGTATTTTCTTGCTGAATCAAGCATCTCTGAACGATGGACTGTGCCAAATGTCCTGATATTGTCTCAACCAATTCCTCATCTGATAGGTCTAGTCACCCTCAACTATTTTATTAAAAATTATGTCACTGAGCTATTATGTGCTACATGAGAAAGATATAGTCAATGTGTCCTGATGTCCTCTACAGAGTTTAAAATGAATGTTTAAAAAAGTACAACTTTTCTTTTCAACATTTTCTCTTTAAGTGTTGGGCTACAGGATAGTGACAATAACTAATTTTTGAAGAATTTACATAAAATATTTGAAGACATACTACTCCCTCTCCCATGTAACATTCCACTTGGAATGAAAGACATATAGATCAAGGAAGAATAAGTCCCACCCACAAACAAGTCACATACATTTAAAGCCCATGATGTACTCTTAAAGGAACTGCAGGAATTACTATGGTATCATGAATAGCTTTGATGATATCATGAAGTCAAAATGTCCGCTACAGAGGACAAAAAAGAATGGCCAGGTCTTAGGAGTATATGGGGCAATTTAAGAGACCACTCCAATTTTTTTTTAAATCAGCTTCTCTACATGTATGGCAGCTATTCCATTCTAGTGTCTGTTAAATTCCAACACAGGCAGACCTCATTTTACTTAATGAGGTACTGATTAGGGGATTACCTGAACCAGATCTCATTTAACGAGGAAAAGTATAAAAACCACTGCTGTGGTCATCACTATCATCTTGCAATAGGACCAGCTGGATGGCAAAAACAGTGCAAGTAGTAACTCAAAGGTAATTTGAATAAAAAATAACTATTCAGCAATGACAAATGTGTTGAAAAGAAAAGCTTTGAGTGAGGAAACGAAGGGTTCAATTCTGGCTTTACTGGCAGAGGGATACAGTGAGCGTCATGTTGCTTCCATCCTGAACATTTCTAAGACATAAGAACAAGGTCAAGCAACAGACATTGGGGACAACAAAGCTACTGGCAGAGGTTGAAAATGACTGTCCACTGATCGTCAACTCATCCGAATGTCATTCAACAACCGTAGGATGACATGAAGTGACCTACAAAAAGAATGGCAAACAGTAGCTGGGGTGAAGTGCATGGTGAGGATGGTTCGAAACAGACTCCAAGGGGCAGAGCTGAAGTCATGCAAAAGACCATACGGATTGGACCATAGAGGCATGGAGTAAGGTCATCTTCTCTGACGAGTCAAATTTTCAGCTTTGCCCAAAACCTGGTCGTCTAATGGTTAGACGGAGACTTGGAGAGGCTTACAAGCCACATTGTGTCTCACACCCACTGTGATATTTTGTGGAGGATCAGTGATGATCTGGGGATGCTTCAACAAAGCTGGAATCTGGCAGATTAATCTTTCTGAAGGACGCATGAATCAAGCCAAGTACAAGGTTATCCTGGAAGAACACCTGCTCCGACAATGTTCTCCAACTCTGAGAATTGTTTTTTCCAGCAGGACAATGCTCCATACCACACAGCCAGGTCAATCAAGGTGTGGATGGAGGACCACCAGGTCAAGACCCTGTCATGGCCAACCCAATCTCCAGACCTGAATCCCATTGAAAACCTCTGGAATTTGATTAAGAGTCACAAGCCACCCAACAAGGCCGAGCCACTTGAATTTTTGTGCCAGCAATGTGACTGGTGAAAGCTGTGATAACAAATATTGGTTGATCCACTAAATATTGATTTCTGAACTCTTTAGTTAATGTTTAACTAAAGTTAAAACATTAGTATTTTTTTGTTGAAAAATTAATATGAATTTGTTTTCTTTGCATTATTATCTTTTTTTGCTCATTTTGACAAGATGTTATTTTCTACACATAAATACTCTAAATGACAATATTCTAATTTGAAATTTGGGAGTAATGTTGTCAGTAGTATATAGAATAGATTAAAGAAAATAATATAATTATAGAATAAAACAAAACTGTTCATTTTACTCAAACACATACCTATGATTAGTAAAACCAAATAAAATTAAAGCTGCAAGCAGCATTTATCGGGGTTCAAGCTGTTAAGGCCTTTAAGCACCCAAACATCAAAAGACATTACGTTTTATTTAGCAAGCATTTAACCACTGAAATAATAAATGGAAAAGTCCATTCACAGCCAATACAGGCATTGTAGCATTGGAAATGTACGTTTTTCAAAGCTTTTTGACAGTTATAGTTGCACCTATTGTCTGATCTCCACAAAACTCTGCATGCTTCTTCACTATGTTATGACACATATGCTCATCTATTTTTGTGAAGTTTGGGGTTTTTCTATGGGATTTATTGGCTTTTGAGTGTATTTTGTCCTGCCACTTGAATAAATTATCCTGTTACAGCCAGGCAAATGGAAAAAATCGTAGACCGAATTGGTTCCGAAAGGCCGAAAGTCCAGGTACTAGTTGGCGAAAGTAGGTTTTTAACATATTCGCGAATATTAAATGAACAGTTTGATTGACAGTAGTGGTTCTTGAGGCAAAGTTTTTCAGCATGAGGAGATCTATCAAGTGATATGCATTTTTTGACGAAATTTGTAACAACACGTGATTAGAGAGCCTTAAAACTCGTTAGCGCCACCTAGTGGCCGATTTCTTTCAAAATTCTTACAGACCTCTAGGACCTTGTGCCAAACATGCCCACCAAGTTTCGTTCTGATCAGAGTATGTCAACCTGGTTTAATAGGTGCTCAAATCTCATTGGCCAATGGCGGCCATGTTTTTTGAGATACGCCAATATCCTCTTAGGCATACATGGCCCCTTGGGCAAAGACACTGCATACCAAATTTCAAGTAATTTGGACAAACGGTCAGGTGTCTATACGTTTTTCGTATTATTTTTCGTATTATAGCGCCACCATGTGGCCAATCGACGCAGTTTTTTTAACAATAGGGTTTCAGCACATTGTGCTTGAACCCCTAATGATAACTTTATTTTTCCAGACTATATATATTTACACTGATGAGCCAAAACATTATGACCACTTGCCAAATATGGCTGAATTTCTCTCTAAACAATTCACTACATTCATGTTACAGTCAATGAAGGAACAGTTTGAAATGGACATTGTGCTAGGGTTAATATTATCAATAGGGTTGCAGTTTATCTTGTGTTTGGATATGATGTTAAGGTCAGTTATTAATAATGCAAGTGTGTTAATCAGACATAACTGTGTTAGAGTCTCTTGTTGAAGTCTAACACTTCCCCGAGTTGGTTTGTTGGAAAGGAGAATAAAACACCAGGAGTCAGGTCAATTATCATACTGCATATTCCGTTTATTACAAAAGCTTTTGGAGACAAGGTGTCGCCGCACAATGTCTAAGGATCAACAGTCAAACATCATTTTATACTTCTACTACGCCCAAAAGATAGAGGCATTAAGTTACAAAGCAAGTGTGCCATTGGCCCAATCCCAGTTCTATTCCTTATAGGATAACTGCAAGTATCCCCTTGCCCCCCTTGTGGTTTCTGTGTTGTCTGTCCGACTATGTGTGTGTACCCTAACCTGTGTCCTGTTTCTCAAAAGACAGACATACGAAATCTTTCTCTCCCCGGCAACCGCTTGAAAAGGGTGTCCTATTCTCCTACTTGCACCTTCCATTTTAGCTCATATTACAAACAATTCATATTTTGCTTCATTGGTTACAACAGCTTATAACAGTTCACTAACTTATACAATCAATACATCTACACTCTGCACTCTGATTTATTTATTTTTTACTAATAACAAAATTAATGAAAAGTGTGATATTTCACCAAAGCAGCATTCAGCCAGAACTTGCAAGATTACACAATTTGTTAGTCTGTAGTAAGAAGTAAAACATTACTGGTCACTCCTCTGTCCTACTCTTGATGCTTCATGTTGTTCTGTACTGTATTTAGTAATGAGGAGGTGTCTGTATATATGGCATGTCTGTCTGAATGGCATATATATAATCCTCTGATTCAAAGGTTGTTTATTGTGTTATGTTGATTTTCATACTACAGCACCGAGCAGTTTTGTTTTCTTTTTCTACCTTCGAATTGAAGACTATTGAAAACTAATACATCTTTGTCACACTACATAAAGGAAGGTAGAGAAATACGTTACCGATAATTATTTTCCACTTTTCAGGTTCGAGGGTTTAGTCCACTTGATTCTAATTTCTCAAATACTAATACTCAAGGAAACCAATACTTTAATTCTAATAGTTTATTACAAGCTTGAAGGTGATACACAGAAAAAGTACACTTGTGCACGTTCCTAGGTATGACAAAGACACACACTCTGAGGGGCCAGTTATATTTTTTTTCTAACATCTGGTTTTCATCCTAATGCTCCAAGTCCTAGGAACATAAGACACCTAAGCTAAAGAATGCCCGTATTTGGGCCTAGGCCAAAAGGAGATCAAGGATTTACCGGCAAGAGTTCTGACAAGCTATAGCTGAAGTCCCCACATTTTTAACCACATGTTTCCCCAAATCTTAGACAGAGCAAAGTATCAAGCCTGTATATCATCAATCAATCAAATGTATTTATAAAGCCTTTTTTACAACAGCAGTTGTCACAAAGTGCTTTTACAGAAACTCCAGGCCTTAAACCCCAAGGAGCAAACAACAGTAGTGTTGAATTTCAGTGGCTGGGAAAAATTCCCTAAGAAAGCCAAAATTTAGGAAGAAAACTAGAGAGGACCCAGGCTCAGAGGGGTGACCAGTCCTCTTCTGGCTGTGCTGGGTGAAATATTAAGGGTCCAATTGGAATTATTAATAAATGCATGTGAGCTAAATACAGAGTCTATTTAAATTTTGACTAGGTCAGAAGCATGACCAGATGGACAAGGACAGGGACAACATGGGAGAGGGAGGAGGTGTCAGCACAATGGCAATTGAAATCGTCAGGTACAGTGGGGAGAACAAGTATATCATACAGTGCCAATTTTGCAGGTTTTCCTACTTAAAAAGCATGTAGAGGTCTGTAATTCTTATCATGGATACACTTCAACTGTGAGAGACTGAATTAAAAACAAAAATCCAGAAAATCACATTATATGATTTTTAAATAATTAATTGACATTTTATTGCATGACATAAGTATTTGATCACCTACCAACCTGTAAGAATTCCGTCTCTCACTGACCTGTTAGTTTTTCTTTAAGAGGGCCTCCTATTCTCCACTCATTACCTGTATTACCAGCACCTGTTTGAACTCGTTACTTGTATAAAAGACACCTGTCCACACACTCAGTCAAACAGACTCCAACCTCTCCACAATGGCCAAGACCAGAGAGCTGTGTAAGGACGTCAGGGATAAAATTGTAGACCTGCACAAGGCTGGGATGGGCTACAGGTCAATAGGCAAGCAGCTTGCTGAGAAGGCAACAACTGCTGGCGCAATTATTAGAAAATGGAAGAAGTTCAAGATGACGGTTAATTTCCCTCAGCCTGGTGCTCCATGCAAGATGTCACCTCATCGGGCATCAATGATCATGAGGAAGATGAGGGATCAGCCCAGAACTACACAGCAGGACCTGGTCAATGACCTGAAGAGAGCTGGGACACAGTCTCAAATTAAAACCTTTGTAACACACTACGCCGTCATTGGTTTAAAATCCTGCAGCGCACGCAAGGTCCCCCTGCTCAAGCCAGCTCATGTCCAGGCCCGTCTGAAGTTTGCCAAAGACCATCTGGATGATCCAGAAGAGGAATAGGAGAAGGTCATGTTGCCTGATGAGACAAAAATAGAGCTTTATGCTCTAAACTCCACCGACCGTGTTTGGAGGAAGAAGAAGGATGAGTAGAACCCCAAGAACACCATTCCAACTGTGAAGCATGGAGGTGGAAACATCATTCTTTGGGGATACTTTCCTGCAAAGGGGACAGGACAACTGCACCCTATTGAGGGGAGGATGGATGGGGCCATGTATCACAAGATTTTGGCCAACATTCTCCTTCCCTCAGTAATTGCACTGAAGATGGGTCGTGGCTGGGTCTTCCAGCATGACAACGACCCGAAACACACAGCCAGGGCAACTAAGGAGTGGCTCCATAAGAAGCATCTCAAGGTCCTGGAGTGGCCTAGCCAGTCTCCAGATCTGAACCCAATAGAAAATCTTTGGAGGGAGCTGAAAGTCTGTATTGCCCAGCGACAGCCCCGAAACCTGAAGGATCTGGAGAAGGTCTGTATGGAGGAGTGGGCCAAAATCCCTGCTGCAGTGTGTGCAAACCTGGTCAAGAACTACAGGAAACGTATGATCTCTGTTATTGCAAACAAAGGTTTCTATACCAAATATTTTCTGATTTATCAGATACTTACATCATGCAATAAAATGCAAATTAATTACTTTAAAATCATACAGTGTGATTTTCTGGATTTTTGTTTTAGATTCTGAAGAGTAAAATTTAGAAAATGCATTCCTCCTATCAACAACGATTTATAGTGTTTATTGTGTACACTCACCTAAAGGATTATTAGGAACTAAATTATTATTGGCCTAAAGTGTGCCAAGAAAACATCCCCCACACCATTACACCACCACCACCTGCCTGCACAGTGGTAACAAGGCATGATGGATCAATGTTCTCATTCTGTTTACGCCAAATTCTGACTCGACCATCTGAATGTCTCAACAGAAATCGGGACTCATCAGACCAGGCAACATTCTTCCAGTCTTCAACTGTCCAATTATGGTGAGCTCGTGCAAATTGTAGCCTCTTTTTCCTATTTGTAGTGGAGATGAGTGGTACCCGGTGGGGTCTTCTGCTGTTGTAGCCCATCCGCCTCAAGGTTGTGCGTGTTGTGGCTTCACAAATGCTTTGCTGCATACCTCGGTTGTAACGAGTGGTTATTTCAGTCGAAGTTGCTCTTCTATCAGCTTGAATCAGTCGGCCCATTCTCCTCTGACCTCTAGGATCAACAAGGCATTTTCGCCCACAGGACTGCCGCATACTGGATGTTTTTCCCTTTTCACACCATTCTTTGTAAACCCTAGAAATGGTTGTGCGTGAAAATCCCAGTAACTGAGCAGATTGTGAAATACTTAGACGGGCCCGTCTGGCACCAACAACCATGCTACGCTCAAAATTGCTTAAATCACCTTTCTTTCCCATTCTGACATTCAGTTTGGAGTTCAGGAGATTGTCTTGACCAGGACCACACCCCTAAATGCATTGAAGCAACTGCCATGTGATTGGTTGATTAGATAATTGTATTATTGAGAAATTGAACAGGTGTTCCTAATAATCTTTTCGGTGAGTGTATAGATCATATACACAAAACCTACATATTTAACACATAATTAAGAAGCCTAATTCATGCAAATATAATATGTTTATACATGCTTAATATATAATATATATGCAAAAGTAATTAATCTTCATAATAAATAAAAATTCCTTGTATGTGGTTTAAGCACAGTATAGGTCTGCCTTGGTTACTAAATACTGTTGTTGCACTGCTAACTGTGTTTTCTGCAGAGAGAAAAGGGATGTTCCTCTACCAGGCAGGAAATATCTGGTTAACCCTTTAGACCCCAATAAAATTATAGAATTTTGATTTAAATGAGTGAAGATTACAGAGGATTCACATAAAATATTTTCTCGTACATTTCAAAAAAACGTACGTAGCACTAAACAAAGGTCAAATTAAAAGTACGAGTTTACTTTTTATGGAAGAGCACAATCCTACTTAATATGAAACCAAATTAATGTGAATTGGTATAACATCACTTGTTTCTTCTGTCGGAGTTCTGTGGGAGGCCCAGGGAAACCCACTTAACAGCACCCTACACTGGGCTTGGTACACAATGCACCCCCCACACACACACATGCACACCTGCCGTCACTAAAGATGTGTCTCCCTCTATTTAAGCTCAGCTGGTCAAGCAGGGGAAGGCAGCCACGAAGGAATGGGGACAACGCCTGCTATAGTCGGTGACCTCACATGGTGGGATCAGAGACAGTGAGGAAGCAAAGCAAGAGCACTCTATTATCAAGATTTATTTTGTTTTGAGTAAAGCAAGTACCCGGGCTCTGTTCGGTAGTTTTATTTCATTTTTTCTTGCTTTTGTTTGACGACTACTGGCCTAAAGCCTTGTTTGCTGAACAATATGCCGTAGAGAACAGCAACTACCTGGTCTCTGCTCTGTTTATTCTAGTCCCCCTCTACAAGTCTCAGTGCCATGGAGTTGATCCGTCACACATCCCATTGTGTTGACACTTCTGATCAAAATACTATTCACACCCAACATAACAAAGTATTGAGAATGTAGCTGGGGTTCTCTGTCTGGTGTGAAATTATATTGTAGGCACAACTGAAGACATCCTTCTGTTTCAGTCAGTCAGAGGTCAATCATCTCTCCACCTCTCATCTATTTTGCTATTTAGGTTCTCTTCTGGAATATTGACTGTACTGTTCAAGAGTATTTACTAAGCCAGAGTAGTTACTAGACAGAGTTTGCCATGCTTCCCTCCATGACATGTTCTGTCTGAAGTTGGTTTTATAACTCAGAACACATTTGTACTGAGCAGAGTCAGACAGCTGCAGTCTCTGAATCGTCATGGGGACGAGATCAGGTGATGTTCTACTGGTTGTGTAGTTATAGCTGAGTGTTACCAATCCTCCCTCAATGACAGTAACATGTCCACTCTGATGGTAATCAGCCTCTTCACCTATGCTAACTGAAAAAGTTGCAATATTTGATCTCTATTTGATTCCTCTCATACTGGGGGTTTTCCAGTATGAGAGGAGTCAGTACATAGTCACTTACTGTTTAGTACCATGTGCAAAACTGTTCATCTAACATTCATTAGGTTTTATATACTAACATTTGGTGTCTACTTGTTGCGTGTATCATTTTAAAATAACAGAAGCCCATTGATGATTCTCCACTGACCCCTATTGACCGTTGTTGGTATCTTCCTCTAGAAAATTCGAGCAATGCTGGGCAAAACTCTAAACTCTAAACCTAACTATGCTGGGCAAAACCTTTATCATTTTATATTTAAGAGCACATTTTTATCTATTGTCAGGGGAAGTCATATTATTTGTAAATATCCACCTTCTTAAATTTATCAGGGTTTTACATTTAGTTGCTTCATCTCAATGTGTGCCTGATCCAGTATGCATCCCCTAATGCAGAACATGCTAGTCAGCCAGGGTTTATAAAATCAACATTGTAGAGAAACCAAAGTTTGTCTTTTTCTCTGTGGAAAGAGCGAGAAGCACATGTGCCTCTATCCAGGCTCGTATCCACTGCTGACCACAGCCTGGAATTGCTCCTACTTAGACTTTGTCCATCAATAAAATGAATTGCTGCTAACCTTGTACTGAGCTTATTGTGTATTGGTAGGGGCTTGTTCAGAACAATACTGAGAATACTAGTTGTTTTTTGGTAACTGCAGAGGACAATACCAAATGTCCTTTAGCTGACACCAGATTTTGAAATCACAGTCACATATCACATGGCGCATCACTTTGATAAAAAAACCACTCGAGTTAATCTGAATGTATAACCAACCTAAAACTCACATTTGCAAAAAGCATTTGGATATGGTTGAATAGGGCCACTGAATTATGGACATGAGTTGCCAGTCATTTGAATCATTTGTGAAGTGTTAAAAGGATCATTCTAAGCCTCCAGGATCATTTCGTAACATTTCTAAATGAATTGAAAGAGAATTGTACCGAATGCAATTTGTGACCCAGAACAAAAGAGGTTATGCCATTAAATGTTCTTCAATGGTTTCTGGTATTCCCCTTTCTGTTTTAACCATACAAATAGTAATGCATTAATTACAGTGTGAATGTATTCATATTGTAGGTACATTTAATTTTCAAAACACAGACTTGTCAATAATACAATTTAGTCAAAATCTTTGAGTCATGATATGTATTTAGAAGTAATGGAGTAATTAATTAATGTGTTTATGTCTAAAAGTCATAGGTAAGACAGAAACCATAAGAAAAACCTTTGTCAATCAATGATGTGCAGTTGTCAGGGTTGAGGTTTTTGTACAGTGTGTCTGGGTTTCCTGTCAATATGGGCCTCACAGCACAGTAGTACAGAGCAGAGTCTGTCACTTCAGCTGAGGAGATCATCAGATCCACTTGGCTTTTCTCTTCACTCATTTTACCTGGCCTTTTAGAATTCAGAGAATCGTCTTTCTTTATATACATATATATGAACCTGAGATGTCAATCAATCAATCAATCAATCAATCAAATTTATTTATAAAGCCCTTTTTACAACAGCAGTTGTCACAAATTGCTTTACAGAGACACCCGGCCTTAAACCCCAAGGAGCAAACAACAGTAGTTTTGAATTTCAGTGGCTAGGAAAAACTCCCTAAGAAGGTTTCATTTTTTGGAAGAAACCTAGAAAGGACCCAGGCTCAGAGGAGTGACCAGTCCTCTACTGGCTGTGCTGGGTGAGATATTAAGAGTCCAATTGGAATAATAAATACATTTCTCTGGGCTAAATCCAGAGTCTATTTGATTTTAGACTAGGTCAGAAGTATGACCAGGTGGACAAGGACAGGGACAGCAACGGGCCCCCCAAACCAAGTAATCCGCAGTTGTGGACCAGGACCTCATCACCTCCGAAAATGTAAAACTGGAGGAGACAGAGAAAAGTTAGAAGTGCATTCCTCATATTCCCCAGCACAATAATATAGCAGTGTAACACCTTGGAACTGAGATGTACAGGAGGAACTCTGGCCTTTGTGCTGTGTCTTGACGATACATGTAGAAATAATCTGCAGCAATAGCTGTTGTGGAGTACTAGTAAGACAGGTTAACAGAGGTTCCCTCTAACCAGTATTATTAATTCCTTAGTGGAGTGAGGTCCTCAGAACTGACACCTGCATTGAGAATGGTGTGAATACTCAGACACCGATCAGCCATAACGTTATGACCGATCATAGGAGAAGTGAAATACACTGATGATCACTGACGCCCGGTATTGACAGAAAGGTGTCAGAACACACAGCGCATCCCATTTTGTTGCATATGGGGCTGCGTAGCCACAGACCAGTCAGGATGCCCATGCTGACCCCTGTCCACTGCCAAAAGCGCCTGCAATGGACAGGTGAGCAACAGAACTGGACCATGGAGCAATGGAAGAAGGTGACCTGGTCTGATGAATCACTTTTCTTTTTATATCAATTGGATGGCCAGGTGCGTGTGAGTCACTTACTTGGAGAACACATGGCATCAGGATGCACTATGGGAAGAAGGCAAGCCGGTGGAGGCAGTGAGATGCTTTGGGCAATGTTCTGCTGGGAAACCTTGGGTCCTGCCATTCATGTGGATGTTACTTTGACACGTACCACCAACCTGAGCATTATTTCAGACCATATGCACCCTTTCATGGCAACATTATTCCCTGATGGCATTGACCTCTTTCAGCAGGATAATGCCCCCTGCCACAAACAAAAATGATTCAGGAATTGTTTTAGGAAAATAACAATGAGTTCAACGTGTGGATTTGGCCTCCAAATTCCCCAGATCTCAATCCAATGGACAAATAGGTCTGATCCATGGAGCCTCCACCTTGCAACTTACAGGACTTAAAGGATCTGCTGCTAATGTCTAGGTGCCAGATACCACAACACACCTTCAGAGGTCTAGTGAAGTCCATGCCTCGATGGTCAGGGATGTTTTGGGCTGAAAATGGTACCTACACAATATTAGGCAGGTGGTTATAATGTTATGGCTCATTGGTGAATATGACAGCTATACTTGTGTGTAAAGTGTGAACACGTATAGTTAGGACAGAATTACTGCCCTAGTTTCTCCCATTCGGATATTAAAGTTATTTTACCTCAAGTTAACATGTTGTTGACATGAACAAAAAAGCACACAACACAAAGTTCTGGAAACCCACAGAATCCTGCTCACAGAGTTTTTGTAAGGGGTCTGTATATCCAGTTGTCACAGAAGGCCTTAGAGCAGAGTAGTACACAGCAGAGTCAGACAGCTGCAGTCTCTGGATCTTTAAGGGGACTGACTTCATCGTGGCCTTTTAAATCAGCATCAAATGTCTCCTTGTTGAACCAGCATTATTATTGTATTATTTTATATGTGTTCTATTGTTTTCTGTTGATGGTACGTTGTATGTGTCTGCTGGCTGTAAACAAAATTGCCCCATGGGGGGTAATGAATCTTAACTAACTAACTGACTAACTAAATATGCCCTTCTCTGAAAGGATAACGGCTCAGCATATGCTTAGGGAAGTCATTTGTTTCTTGTTTGTACCAAAATAGATAAGGGGTTGTAGCACTGGTGCTATATTCACAAGTTAGTGATACCTTCCCTCCTTCTGTAACAATCACATGTCCTGTCTGTTGATTCACATGGTCTCCTCTGCATTCTGAGGAGAAGAGAGTAACGGTGATCAATTATTGGTAAAATCAAATGCAAATGTTTTAAAAGATGAGAAACAGAAATTAGAGAATATTTTTTCATCTTACCAAAGCGCAAGACAGCTAGTACCAGCCCTACAATCACAGATTGACAGAGTAGCATGTCTATGAAGCAGACTTAAAGAGGAGTTACAGAAAAACAGTAGATTTGTAGATGTTCTCTGATCCTTCTATGCCTCTCAGGCTGCAGTACCACCAGTAACTGACAGACATGGAGGAGGAGGAGCCTGTGCAGAGGAGTAAAATGGAGTAGAGCACCTGCTCTGTTCTATTTTGTGGACTTTGTTTTTCATTTGTGAATTTTCTTTGTTTTTAACTCTGTTTTTCACCTTTATAAAGTCCAGATGCATTTTCATTAAAAGAGAATCTTACATACAGAACACAACAAAGAAATTGTTTCTCTATATAACATACTTATTTATTTCCTCCGCTATTGTTGTTGATGCGGCTGACCCTCAAACCATCAACACGTGTAACCCCAGGCTCCTCCTCTCAAGTCTGATTGGGGACACTACTGTTGAATGACAGAAGGAATGACAGTAGAAATACTCTCAGGTGTCTAGGTTTTTGTACAGTGCTTCAGGGTTTCCTGTCACTGTGGGCTGCAGGGCACAGTAGTACAGAGCAGAGTCTGTCTCTTCAGCAGAGGAGATCTCCAGATCCACACTGTCAGTATGGACCTGAGCTGACATGCGAGGGGGGACAGGTTTCTGGACATATCCTGACTTAGTGATGAGAATCAGGAACTCTGGTTTAGACCTGGGATACTGGCGATACCACTGGAGATTGTTTACTGAGCCAGTGTAGCGACAGGATAATATGACAGTATCACCCTCCTCAACAAACACCTCAGGATTGGTGGGACTAATGTCATCTCCACCACTGACACCTGTCAGAACAGAATGAACTGGTTAATGCCTTGTTCCCTTCTCAACATCATCTTATACTTTAGTGGTACGCAAATCCAGATAATATTGTTGACATGTTTTACATCAATCAAATAGATTCTGGAGATTAAATTATAGTGATAAAATTGAATTCTGAACTCACCAATAAGGACTGAAAGGAGAACAAATGAAGAAAGCAGCAACATAGCTGGATATATTAACAAAAAGACTGACACAACAAAAGCTGAATATCTCTGCAGCAATATATCAGTGTTCCTGATAAATGTTGCAGCTCCACCCACATGTACTGTCAAAGACAGGGTTGATTTGTAAAGTTGACCCATTCAGGTTGACTTTAAAAATGTATCAACAAGCAGTAAATTGAGTGGAGGGGCAATTACATTTATTAAAATTGTTGCTCTTTTTCAAATTCCCAAATGCTTTCCAAACAATGTTAAAACATCAACATTATAAAATTGAAGAATATTTCAGAATGAATAATCTTTCTCACTGTACATTAAATCCTGTTCCTGAAATTCCAGTTCCTGTTTTGTGATTTGAACACAGTACAGGTATGATCTAAACCTGTGGCATATGATATCAAATTGTGGTTTCATGTTTTTGTACAGCCTCTTACTAACTTTTTATCACTTTCTAGTGGGGAAATTTACTTTGGTAAATATGTTTGTGATTATTGAGTGAAATGTGAAGTAAGTTGTTTACCTAAAGCTAGAATGAGAAACAGTACCAGATAGTTCTCAATGTCGAAAAAATACATACTAGATCCGATCTCTGACTTGGTTACTTGTGTTCTGCAGAGAGAAAAAGGATGTTACTTTACCAGACAGGAAACTGATGGTTTATAGGCTGTTCACATTGTGTATCATCAGATTTTCTGGGTTTGTCACAATGGGTGTTTGGCACCTCAGTATTGTCATATTTGTATTGTTTCTTAATTTCCTGCAAACGTAACTCTTGGGAATTATATTTAAATGAAACTGTTTTGTAAACCTCAATTACGTTCTGTATGTACATAAATCGGTGCAATTGGGTTCCTTTTTAACATATCCCAAGTGCCACTGGTCCTTAATGATTAGATATTATGTAGCTTCTTAACATGATGGGATTATTTTGGTCCTTAACATAACTAATTCAAAATAAAAAACACCTTGTTACGAACATTTACAGTTATGGTTAGCCTAACTTAGGGTTATGGTTTGGCATGATAGTACTGAGGTTAGGGTAAGGATGAAGGGTAAGATTAAAACACAGAAAAAACACTGTCTAAACCACACAATACCCCCCAAAAACCATTCTTGCTACTCTCAAGAATCGAACTCGCAACCGTCGGACTGAATTTTATTTTTTGAATTGGTTTTCTAGGAATCTTTATGTGGGTCATTCTCCTATCCAATATGCCAGGATGGAACATTTGTTTATGTTTTTATCAGTTTGGCCTTTTGTTACTGTCTCCATGTCTCCCTCTATTCCCTTCACTGACATCCTTTAAACTTGACATATTCACTGGACTATATTATAATGAAACATTTTTGGGTTATAGAATATATTCAACTTTCTTATTTACTTTCAGTTATGTGATTTAAAAAGAATGAAAAGCATATGGTAGCAGATGGTTGGTCATGTTTGGTTATTTTCATCATAGTGGTAAAGAGTATTGTTTGTATTTCGTTTCATGAATATTTATTTAGCCTAATACAATGGCAGAATATTCATCTTCAGTAAATTAAGCAGAGACATTTCAAAGAGACATGATAGGATGTGTGTGCGATTGAGTTTTTCTTTCTCTCCTAATATAAAAACTGTAACGTGTAATACCTTTGTTGACTTGGTAATTGGTGACTGATAAACAATACCCTTGGTATTTCCTTTCATTAATATTTATTTAGCATAATACATTTGTAGATTTACATTTTATCTTTACATTTGATTAAATTGCCTACAGAATAAGCTGAATGACCTACTGAAAAACGATGACGTGTGATAAGTAGCCTATATTGTTTGTATTATGTTTCAACAATAGCCTAATGCAATTTTTGAATCGTCATGGAAATATTTTATTTCATTTGTAACTGAATAAAAATTCTACCAAGGCTTTGATCATTCATCTGGAAGTATCACATATTCATCCATTGACGTAATGCATTCAGTGAGGGGTGATTAGTGGCTGGGTACCATTTGGGTACAAACGCTAAGTGGCGTTGGCTGTTGGCAGATTAAGTCGGACAAAGGGGTAAAAAAATCTGTTAAATTGTCTCTAAACAGTGTTCTGTTTGTCAGTTTAGAATTCTGACAACAGAACAATGTAATATATCCTTATTTAGGAAAAGAAATGGAAGGAGGAGGGTGTAGCTTTCAAATTGGCTGTTTTATAATAATTACAAACTCAAATCTCAACTGGCATAAGCATTTGATGGTTCTAGTGTTAAAACCAGATTTTTAAAAGCCATATCCCTAAAATAGCAGAATATACTGAATACACTAAATCAGTCTTATCTGCAAGATTTCAATTGATAATTTATTTTCACTTTGACGTCCACCACAAAGTACAGTTGCTCTGTACGATTTTCAACTTCAACTCAGTGAATTTGTATCAGTCATTCACTCCACTGGGTGGTATAGCTGGTAGAATCTCTACATAATTGAATGAATCACATATACATGGTTTTTGTACAGCGTGTCTGCGTTTCCTGTCACTGTGGGCTCCAAAGCACAGTAGTACAGAGCAGAGTCTGTCACTTCAGCAGAGGAGATCTCCAGATCCACCCTGGTTCTCTCATTATTCAGTTTAACAGACAGTCGAGGGTCTTCAGGTTTAGCTCTGAATAAAGAGGGCTCTGAGGAGACTGTAGTAGAGAGGAGGAATTTGGGTTTTGATCTGGGATATTGACGATACCATTGAAGAGTTCTCACTGAGCCAGAGTAGGTACAAGACAAAGTAACTATGCTTCCCTCCATGACATGTTCTGTCTCTGAAGTTGGTTTTATTTCATCTTCATAACTGCCACCTGTAAATACATTTAGTTAATACATTCATATGTATATACATTTTCAGTTCAAATAGGATTAATTCATACATTTGTATGTATTTTGAATATTGATCTTGATTTACTAACTGCAAAGATGAAAATCATTATGTATTTAAATATAGACATTTCCATAATATGTTTTCTTCTTTATTGTGTAATACCAGTATTGGTTCAAAATTATCTGTAGAGATCATCATCTGTCAATCCCGTTCATTCATGTAAGTCCTACTGTCAAGATGTAAAGTTCTACTATCAATTCACTCACCTACAAGTACAGAGAGAAGAATCACTGGGTAGAGATACATAGTGATGACTGTAACAGTGTTCTCAGGAGGAACAACTGAAGACATCCCACTGATCCAGTCAGTTAGAGGACAATCATCCCTCCCCCTCTCATTCATTTAGCTCCTCCTATTCACAAAATTGGCTAGTGATATTTAATAATATTATACACTGATCAGCCATAACATTATGACCACCTGGCAACAATTCTGTAGGTCCCCATTTTACTGCCAAAACAGCCCTGACCCGTCGAGGCATGGACTCGTGGTATCTGTGGTATCTGACACCAAGAAGTTAGCAGCAGACCCTTTAAACATGATCAGACCTGACCACTTTCTTCCATTGCTCCGTGGTCAATTTCTGTTGCTCACATGCCCATTGTAGTTGCTTTCGGCAGTGGATAGGGGTCAGCATGGGCACCCTGATTGGTCTGCGGCTACGCAGCCCTATACACAACAAACTGCGATGCACTGTGTGTTGTGACACCTTTCTATCAGTACCAGCATTCACTTTTTCAGCAATTTCAGCTACAGTAGCTCGACTATTGGATCGGACCACACAGGCCAGCCTTTGCTCCCCAAGTGCATCAATGAGCTTTGGCCCTGTTGCCATGTTCACCGCTTTTCCTTCCTTGGACCATTTTTGATAGGTACTGAATGGCTGCAGTTTTGGAGATGCTCTGACCCAGTCGTCCAGCCATCACAATTTGGCCATTGTCTAAGTCACTCAGATCCTTACACTTTCCCATTTCTCCTGCTTAAAAACATCAAACTTTGAGGAAAGAATGGTCACTTGCGGCCTAATATATCACACCCTCTGACAGGTGCCATGATATCGAGATTATCAATGTTATTCACTTCACCTGTCAGTGGTCATAATGTTATGGCTGATCGGTGTATAAATGTATTACATATTAATATTATAATCTATGATGAACATTTCATTATTTAATTGAAGGATAATCAACATGAACGCTTGTATCATTTATATGTATTTTTGTTTTTTGAATGGCTTTGACTTTTGTCTTTATTGCAAAATGTTAATGTGAAGTTTTTATTGTTTTTCCTGTAATTATATTTCTACATGTTTTAAGAGCTACTGTCACAACTCCCTCTCTTTGGGCTCCCCCTGCTGGTGTACTTAGGTTCCAACGGTCGGCTTCACTGGCTTCATCTAGTCTGTAAAAAAGAACAGACAAGAACAATATTGGAAAGGACATTAAACATAAAATGTACAAACTATATTATTAACTTTATTGCCTTTTATATTTCAATGATGGCTTTTATTTTAAAAAATAAACCTCAGTTAGCGCTGGTAGCATAATTTCATGCTGCTAGAAGAAGGATAATGAAGCCTCGTATGGCCCTCATTAGGTACATGTATGTCTGTTGGTCAGGAAGCGTCGTGGGTCATTGTTTGCTGTTACGTTTTGTTCTTTACATGATGGGATTCGTGAGTTTGTGTATTTCCTTTGGGAACAATACCAGACCCTGTCTTACCGCCTTGCCAGGCACTGTTTTTTATTTTCTGTGATTACTGTTGCCTGGTCCCGGGGTTGGGGCTCGTATGCGAGTGCCTTTCCCCATGGGGCCCGGCCGGGCTCAGCCCGAAGGAGCGACGTGGGGCCGCCTTCCCGTGGGCTCACCACCCACAGGAGGGAAAGTAAGCGGCCGGTGCGGAGAGGATCGGGCAGCAGTCGAAAGCGGGGGACTTCAACGCCCACGTGGGCAATGAAAGTGACACCTGGAGGGGCGTGATTGGGAGGAACGGCCCCCCTGGTCTGAACCCGAGCTGTGTTCAGTTATTGGACTTCTGTGTTAGTCACAGTTTGTCCATAACAAACACCATGTTCAAGCATAAGGGTGTCCATCAGTGCACGTGGCACCAGGACACCCTAGGCCGCAGGTCGATGATCAACTTTGTTGTCGTTTCATCTGACTCGAGGCGGCAATCCCCGAACCCGGTGGTGGACACCGGAAGTAAGGGATGCCGTTAAGCTGAAGAAGGAGTCCTATCAGGCCTGGTTGGCTTTTGGGACTCCTGAGGCAGCTGACGGGTACCAGCAGGCCAAGCTGTTGACCTCAACTGGGGATGTTGTCGGGCGGTGGAAGAAGTACTTCGAGGATCTCCTCAATCCCGCCGTCACGTCTTCCATTGAGGAAGCAGAGGATGAGGGCTCAGACGTGGACTCGTCCATCACCCGTGCTGAAGTCACAGAGGAAGTCAAGAAACTCCTCGGTGGCAAGACACCAGGGGTGGATGAGGTCCGCCCTGAGTACCTCAAGTCTCTGGATGTTGTGGGGCTGTCTTGGTTGACATGCCTGTGCAACATTGCGTGGCGGTCGGGGAAAGTGCCTCTGGGATGGCAGACCGGGGTGGTGATCCCTCTTTTTAAGAAGGAGAACTGGAGGGTGTTCCAACTATAGGGGGATCACACTTCTCATCCTCCCCGGGAAAGTCTATGCCAGGGTACTGGAGAGGAGAATACCGCCGATAGTAGAACCTCGGATTCACGAGGAACAGTGTGGTTTTCGTCCGGGCCGTGGAACACTGGACCAGCTCTATACCCTCTACGGGGTGTTGGAGGGTTCATGGGAGTTTGCCCAACCAATCCACATGTGTTTTGTGGATTTGGAGAAGGCATTCGACTGTGTCCCTCACGGCATCCTGTGAAGAGTGCTTCGGGAATATGGGGTCCTGGGTCCTTTGCTAAGGGCTGTCAGGTCCCTGTACGACCGAAGCAGGAGCTGCTGCCCCCGCAACCCGGCCCCGGATAAGCGGAAGATGATGATGATGATGATACTGTTACATAGGCACAGTTGGCATGCTTTGTTTATTCATTGAATATAATTCACCAAGCAGACCCCTGTGTTTGACTCCTACCTTCAGCCAGATCATGACAGCTACAGTACATCAGCTCCTGTTAATGAATCTGAAACACTACAATCTGTGTAATATTTAGCATGCTCTCTTGTACTTTTGATATAACCTTAACATTTGGTTATTCACTGAGTAGCAATATATCCTCACATAAAAAAAAAAAACTGTTCTTATTTAGTTACATACATTTTACATTTTGACAGATAAAGATTGTATAATATAGTCAGGTGTTTCGTCATTGTGTAAACCTATAGTACGTTTTTGTAAGGGGGTTGTATATCCTGTTGTCACAGTGGGCCTCAGAGCACAGTAGTACACAGCAGAGTCAGACAGCTGCAGGTCCTGGATCCTCAAGGGGACTGAGTTTGCATTGGCATCTACATCAGCATGAAATCTATCTTTAAACTCAGGGGCATTGTCCCCAGTTCCATCTTTGAATCGCCTAAGCATGTACTTTGGGTGGTCATTAGCTCCTTGTTTGTACCAGAACAGGTATGGATATGTATCCAAAGTATTAAATGTACAGCCCAGTGTGACCTGTCCTCCCTCAGTAGTGATCACATCTCCTGTTGGCTGAGTGACTGAGTCTTCTCCTCTGCATTCTGGAAAGGAATGTAACACAGTCATAACAGGTAGAAAATAATGAGACAGCAACATCATGGGAACAGATACATTGAATACTTATTAAATATATGTTTTGACAAAAGAAAGGCATTGGAAGAAATACTGTAGACAAATACATAACATTAAAATTGTCATACCGCAACAAAATGCTGCAAGAATCAGAAAATTCTTCATCCAAGACTCCATATCTACTGATAGTAGTTAAGGAGAGAATAAACACACTTGTATGTGTCCTGGGCTTGTTAAACAACCTCTCTGAATGATGTAACTCTGTCTTAAGAGTTACTGAGGAGGAGCTTATGCAAGGCTCTCTAGAATCTTTCACACCATCAAGCATGTAAAGACATGGCATTAATGTCTTCCGGGAGACAGCCGGGTAAGACATCGATGCAGAGATTATCTCACAAAGAGACTGACGGGTTCATCCAAGCGCTGGAGTGCGAGGATGTGGAGAGTCTCCCTGGACTCCACTGGGATGGAGTGTCTCCCTGGACTCCACCGGGATGGAGTGTCTGGAGGTTGGTTAGAGAATTGTAACAATCGGACTGTTGTTATTCTAATGCATTTTTATATTTTTCTTTTTATTGTAAAGCAAACAAGTTTATTTATATAGCACAATGCACACACATAAGCAATTCAATGTGCTTTTCAAAGAAAAAGAGAAATAAAAAATAGAATAGAATAGAAACAAATACTGGAATAAAAACAATAAACAACAATAAAACATCATAATAATAACACATTGAATAAGAAAATAGAATTAAAAACAAAATAAAAATGTAACTGGTAGATTCCGTAATAGATTCCGTGAGGAAGCTATAAAAGCTGTAAGAATAAACAGTGTGGTTAATTTTAAGCGCTCAGTCATAGGCATGTGAAAAGAGAAGTGTTTTAACCTGGATTTAAAAACTGATATGTTTGGGTCACGCCTAAGATCTTTGGCTAGTTTATTCCAGTTGTATGCAGCATAGCTGCTGAACACAGCTTCGCCATGTTTCGTTTGGACTTCGGACTCTACTAGCTGTCCTGATTTCATGGATCTAAGAGCCCTGCTCGGAATATACAGTTGTGCTTAAAAAAAAAATATTTTAATATATGTACCATTTGTAAAGAAAACATGAGTGAGCAGGCAAAACTACAGTGGCCCTGAAGTGCAAATCACAACAACAAATCATAAAACACAACAGCAAATCATAAAACACAACAACAAATCATATACAAAACACATCTTTTATTTCTTCTGGGATTCACATTCACCTGTACGTCATAACATAATGGCACAATCATAAAACAAAACATGGTAACAAAGAAACAAATGACCCCTGTTCAAAAGTCTGCACACCCTTAGTTCATAATACTGTAAATTGCCACCTTTAGCATCAATTACAGCGTTCAGTCTTTTTGTAATTGTCTATGAGGCCCTGAATTATTGCAGGTGGTATAGCTGCCAATTCGTCTTGGCAAGATGCCTCCAATTAATAATTTACATCCAAGGTGATCAGTGATTCAAAAATGACACAGAAATGATCAGACAGGGCCATATCTTTAACCAAGACAGAGGAAATAACAAGACCTTTGGAAATAACCAGATCTAGAATGTAGCCTCGAGTGTGCATACGCTCTTTCACATTTTGTGTGAAATCAAAAGTGTAAAATAAAAGCACATTGAATTGCTTCCACGTATGTGCTACATAAGTGCTATCAGACAATTTCAGATGTCAATTGTTTTATGTTTCATTGTTTGACAGATTTGTTGAGGAAGTTCTGATCTTTCCCTAAATGAGAAAGGTAATTTTTCATAATATTGTCTTCTTGTTTTTTCTTCATATCAATTAATTGTAAATACGTATTGAATAATATTGAATGAATAAAATAAAAGTGTTGCCTTAAGCTATACATCAGTCCATTAAATTGATTAACATCATGATATATCTCCTGACCAGAACTGTGAATAGTTCCTCTTACTAGATGCTATACTACAGCACCAAGCATTGGACTGTTTGTCTTTGTTAAATTAAAATATGCACCTACATGGAATTGTAGACTACTTAAAACTAACAAATCTTACTCACAGCACATAAAGGAAGACTGAGAAATACTAGAGTTCCTAGTATGTGATGTGAACACAGTACAGGTGTGACCACAGTTCTCTGATCTAAACCTCTGACATATGAAATAAAATAAAATTGTGGTTTGATGCTTAATCTTAACTCACACCACATCAAAGTATTTTGGTCTGTAGGTTTTTGTACAGCCTCTTATACACTTTGTATCACTGTGTCAACAGCACAGTAGTAGAAACCTGTGTCTGACAGGGTTAGTTGTTGTATGACCAGTTCAGTTGATGTATCAGATGTTTTGGATTTATATCTCTTATCAGGAATTTTTTCAAAATCACTATTTGACTTGGCACCTTTATACAGTATAAACTGAGGTGCCTGGTTAGGATAATGACGGTACCAGTAAAGGAGAGGATCTTCACTATCATATGTGCAGTTCAGAGTCACAGATTGTCCCTCAGTACTGGTCACTTCATTCTCTACTGGAGTGATGTGATCCCCAGCAGTCAGTCCTGTAAAGAAACAGCAGTTGAAATAATAAACTGTCAGTTACATGCAGTTGTAGTGATTGGGGAGATGTACAGTATAGACTGTAATCATCAATTAAAAAAAGAATACCTCTGCTATGTTAAATATTTCAATGACTATCACATCACTAAAATTTGAAGCTAAGTGTTGTTTACCAAAGACTAGAACGATAACCAGTATCATTGACCTTTCCATGTGAAATACCATGTATGAATCTGATCTCTGCCTTACTGATCTGATCTCTGGTTATTGAAGACTTGTCACACTGCTTAAGGTGTGTTCTACAGAGAGAAAGGGGATGTTCCTTTACCAGACAGGAAATATATTTTTAACACTTTAGATCCCAATATAATTCTAGGATGTTGCTTTTGATTACTGAGAATTCACTTAACAAATCATCAAGTCTACTTTGTTTTAAAGAGCATAATCTTCTTTTATATGTAACTTGGAATAACATAATTTGTATTATCCTATTGTGTAGACACTTCTGATCAAAAAACTATCCACACTCAACATAACAAAGAACAGAGAATGTAGCTGGGGTTCTCTGTCTGGTGTGATTATATTCTAGGCACATCTGAAGACTCTCCTGCATCTGTAATAAAGGGGAAAGGTGTATATTAGGTGCTGTGTGGTGGGACTTTAAGTCTCCTGGGTTCCAGGCCTGAGCAACCATACCTCTCAGGAATTATGTTAATATGCAACTACATTCCAGTGTTATACTTAGTTTATTTTAAAAGGATGTAAACACTAACAGAAAAGATCCCAGGGCTCCCAAGTGTGAAATAACCAAGGACACATGGCGATGTCATATGGTTATAGCTGAGAAAATAAAGTAAATTAATCAGGTGATCCCAGAGGAAAAGGCTGTGAAAGATGTTAAGGTTCGAGAAATTGATATTACAGGGGGTGATTGGCTGTGTTTATGGGAGAAATCTGTTACAGTCTCTTATGCTATGGTATTTGCCAGGTGATGAGAGAAATCTTCCAAAGAAATTTAATTTGCAAGGTTCTCAGTTGATAATTTCTGTTAATTTTGTCTAGTATTGTTACCAGGAACAATTGCTTTCAAGATATTCAACTTCCCCAGTGAAATTGTACCTGTCTTTCCCCCCACTAGGTGGCATTGCTGGTAGATTCTCTCCATTATGCAATGAATCAAATATGAACATTTTTGTAAAGAGGTTCTGTGTTTCCTGTCACTGTGGGCTGCAGAGCACAGTAGTACAGAGCAGAGTCTGTCACTTCAGCAGAGGAGATCTCCAGATCCACCTTTCATTCAGTTTAACAGACAGTCGAGGGTCTTCAGGTTGAGCTCTATTTATAGAGGGCTTTGAGGAGTCTGTAGTGGAGAGGAGGAATTTGGGTTCTGATCTGGGATATTGATGATACCATTGAAGAGTATATACTGTTCCAGTAGTTACAAGACAGTGTAACCATGCTTCCCTCCACAACATGTTGTGTATCTGAAGTTGGTTTAATGTCATTTTCATAACTGACACCTGTAGAAGTAATATTTAGAAAAACATTTTCAGTAAAAAAAATATAAAAATATCTTACTTTTTCATCTTAAGTTTGTGACTCGAATAATTGATCTTGATACCATATTATATATCTGCAGTTATTGTAAAAACAATTGCATTCCTTTTTGGACGTTCTTCTGTCAATATGAGAGTTAATACGTGATGTACTTCTGTTACTCACCTACAAGTACAGAGAGAAGAATCACTGGGTAGAGATACATAGTGAAGACTGTAACAGTGTTCTCAGGAGGCACAACTGAAGACATCCCACTGTTCCAGTCAGTTAGAGGACAATCATCTCCACATCTACTTAGCTCCTCCTATTCAGAAAATGAATTCAGTATGTTGATAGTTTGTTAGCAGTAGTAACTACTACAGAACATCTACATGGAAATTGGAGACTGGGACTCAAAATACAATATAACCGTTGTTTATAATTAGAAGAAATGTAATGTGTTAGCTAATGGTGCTTGCAAAATATTATTCCAGCTCAGTTGACTCTGGGGTCCACGTGGGTCTTTATACCTTTATGCCAAGTAATACACATTTATCAAAAATACTTGCCACGAAAAACTACCAAGAGGCCTAGTACAGGGCAAGGAGTAGATAGAGCTCTCAACTTAGAGTTGGGTAGTTTTCCATGGCATGTATTTTTGTTTGTCACTGTTGTTGGGCACCTTTCCTACCCTTTGTTTGCTGAGGCGCGTAGCCCACCTAAACTCTTAATACACAATAATATCAGGGAGAAAATAATATATAATACGTCTCTAAGTGGTGTTTTAATACATCTGTACAGAGAGGTGTTGTTACGTCAACAGTGCTTTCTTTTGCTCTGTGTTCGTGTGTGTTTTTGTCCCTTGGTGTTCTATGTGGTGGTTGCAGGCTAATTGGCTTCCTGATCGCCGGTTGTAGCTGATTAGTCGGTTTTGGGCTGATTGGAGAGCCCCTACGCCTGCTCGTCAGTGGATGCAGATGGTTTAACCTGCATATAAGCCACAGTTCTGGTATCTCACAGAGAGTCACACCTGCTGTAGCTTTCGGTCTGTCGTGCTCTATATGAGGTAGAAAGAACATTTGTGATTTGTGATTAGGTGTATTATGGCAAGTGTCTGTGTTCAACTTTAAGTGCATTGTGGCAATTGTTTGTGTTAAAATCTTTTTCATTTGTTTCCAGGGGTAAGGGGAAAGCCATTGTGCTTTAGGCAAGAGGCCCTGGGGCATACACCTCCCGTAGCTTTACTCTTTCTAAAACCACTAGGTAAGACCTGGGCAGACCACCCCCTGTATTTTGGTTAGAGCACTGGCGCAAGAGGTGCTAGTTAGGTAAGGTCTCGGTTTGACAGGTAAGGTAGGTTTAGAGGGTTTGGGTTTACTTTTATGTTCTTTGCTTTGGTTCCGTCCAGCCCCTTTTCCCTGAATTACCGTTACGTTAATGAAATAGTCCTGTGAACGGTAGTCCTGTCTCTGTCGTCCATACTTGCACCCACGAGCCCATACCCATTCTGTCAAGTCCTAGGGCGCTTTACGTGTAGCGGGGTGTTGCGCTCCCTCCTCCGGGAGGCGTGCGTAACAGGTGTTTTGTCATTGTCACCTACACTATGTTTGTGTAAGGGGGTTGTATATCCTGTTGTCACAGTGGGCTTCAGAGCACAGTAGTACACAGCAGAGTCAGTCAGCTGCAGATCCTGGATCCTCAAAGGGACTGAGTTAGCATTGGCATCTACATCAGCATGAAATCTATCTTTGAAGTCAGCCGCATTGTCCCCCGGCGTTGTTCCTACTTTGAATCGCATAAGCATATATTTGGGGTGGTCATTAGCTCCTTGTTTGTACCAGAATAGGTATGAATTTGCCACCTGACTATTAAATGTACAGCCCAGTGTGACCGGTCCTCCCTCAGTAGTGATCACATCTCCTGTTGGCTGAGTGACAGAGTCTTCTCCTCTGCATTCTGGAAAGGAAGGTAACAAAATCATAGAAAATAATAAAGCAAAATTATTGAGGGAATGAGATGTATAAAATGCAGTGGACAAACATATAACACAATATAACAATCATCATACCAGAAGAAAATGCTACAAAAATCATAATGCTCTTCAGCCAAGACTCCATGTCTGTCTACTGATGGTAGTTAAGAAAAGATCAAACACACTTGTATGCGGGAGGGGCTGGTTAAACCACCTCTCTGAATGATGTAACTCTGCCTTAAGTATCAAGGAGGAGCTTACTAACTAAAATAAAGATATCACACCCAGTTTCTGGATCATCAAGGGGACTGAGTTGAATGTGAAATTCAGCCTGGAATCAAATCTTTTTTTGTATTCATCCCTGATAGTTCCTTGTGAATAGTGATCAGTTTGCAGGACATTTGGAGGAGAGTCCCAAGTAAACTGAATGTACCAGAAGAGATCAGGTGATAGTGTAGTTACACCTCAGTGTTACCAGTCCTGCTTCATTGACAGTAACACGTCCGCTCTGCTGGTTAACATTCAATACATTTAAAATGGTTAGTCATTTAATCTGTCTGCCTTGCCTCCTCATACTAAAGTATCTCCCTGTAGTGGCTCGGGTCTCTTTGAGCTCAATCAAGGTAAAAGGCCGGAGAGTGCCGCCCTTCAGGTACAAAACAACTTCGGTTTAGTCTTTGTTGAGCAAGCAGCGTGATAACAACCAGAATGGAAGCAGATGTGCATCAAGACACAAATCTCAAACTTTCACAAGTCTTCTGTGTTTTTCTGCGATGAATCATGAAATGCATGAAAAAGGGTAAGATAAAAAGAATATAATGTGGATCAGAGTCCATTCAAATTGAAATCCGGGGCTATTCATAAAAGAACCGGGGCTATATCCCCGAATGTCAAAGTGAAGAGCATTTTTTACAAATTCACCTTTTCAGCTGTGGCAATTCTTACAAGCTCAAGAACAAATCTGAACATTTGGATGTGTTTGTTTTGCTTTCCTCATTAAATTCAGCTACACTGTTGATTTTCCGTCTTATGTTGGCCGCCTAAAATTTAAAATGGCGTCATGTTAGTCAATTAGTCAATAAACCAAGGACATTTCTGGCTTTATTATTATTTATAATATAAGCCGATTGATGAGTCTCTACTTACATGTTGATATTCACTGGTGTGTCTCTTGAAAATACAAACATTGTCTATGTTTCACCTAGTTGGACTTGAACATCAGATGGAGCAGTTGTATCATTATTGTACATAGACATTCCTTGTCACTGGTGAAGTCCGTCTTTAGTAGAAACACAGATCAAAAGATCTGACATACAACTCTGCAGGAGGGAAACAACATGTCAGTGGTTCTGGATGAAGAGGAAGAAACAGTGGATTAGATACCTGGCTGACATCGGTCTTTAAAAACTTGTCCTTCACAAGGTGCATAAGAAGGTACAGTAGCTGAAGGTCAAACTGGAACAGCAGAAATTGCTGATAGTTGGTCAATATGAAGAACATGTATGTGTAATGATATGCCATGCTTTAATATTGAGGACTATGAACTTTGGCTGAATGAGAAAGTACTTTATCATGATATTGACTTTTTGTCTTGCTTTTGTAAATAATAGCCAAATTAAATAACTTTTAATCTCGTGACCAGGGCTGATAGAGTATTCATTACATTTAGTGCATACTCTGATATTCCATTTTGAAGTGAAATATGTGGACTTTAACATTGAAATTAGGTTTGACTGAAACTGACTGAAATGTAAATTGAATTATCTCCAACAAAGCTCATTACCAAAACAAACCATTCTTAGAGCCTTTTTATTACATGGCCAGTCAGTTGAGTTCTGGTAAATTCCTCTTAAGAGTTCACTACATGGATGTAGTAACAATCAATTTCTCATTAATGCAATTATCTAATCAACCAATCACATGGCAGTTGCTTCAATGCATTCAGGGGTGTGGTCCTGGTCAAGACAATCTCCTGAACTCCAAACTGAATGTCAGAATGGGAAAGAAAGGTGATTTAAGCAATTTTGAGCGTGGCATGGTTGTTGGTGCCAGACGGGCCGGTCTGAGTATTTCACAATCTGCTCAATTACTGGGATTTTCACGCACAAGCATTTCTAGGGTTTACAAAGAATGGTGTGAAAAGGGAAAAACATCCAGTATGCGACAGTCCTGTGGGCGACAATGCCTTGTTGATGCTAGAGGTCAGAGGAGAATGGGCTGACTGATTCAAGCTGATAGAAGAGCAACTTTGACTGAAATAACCATTCGTTACAACCGAGGTATGCAGCAAAACATTTGTGAAGCAACAACACGCACAACCTTGAAGCGGATGGGCTACCACAGCAGAAGACCCCACTGGGTACCACTCATCTCCACTACAACTAGGAAAAAGAGGCTACAATTTGCACAAGCTCACCAAAATTGGACAGTTGAAGACTGGAAGAATGTTGCCTGGTCTGATGAGTCTCGATTTCTGTTGAGACATTCAGATGGTCGAGTCAGAATTTGGCATAAACAGAATGAGAACATGGATCCATCATGCCTTGTTACCACTGTGCAGGCTGGTGGTGGTGGTGTAATGGTGTGGGGGATGTTTTCTTGGCACACTTTAGGCCCCTTAGTGTCAATTGGGCATTGTTTAAATGCCACGGCCTACCTGAGCATTGTTTCTGACCATGTCCATCCCTTTATGACCACCATGTACCCATCCTCTGATGGCTACCTCCAGCAGGATAATGCACCATGTCACAAAGCTCAAATCATTTCAAACTGGTTTCTTGAACATGACAATGAGTTCACTGTACTGAAAAGGCCCCCACAGTCACCAAAACTCAACCCAATAGAGCATCTTTGGGATGTGGTGGAACGGGAGCTTCGTGCCCTGGATGTGCATCCCACAAATCTCCATCAACTGCAAGATGCAATCCTATCAATATGGGTCAACATTTCTAAATAATGCTTTCAGCATCTTGTTGTATCAATGCCACGTAGAATTGAGGCAGTTCTGAAGGCAAAAGGGGGTCAAACACAATATAAGTATGTTTTTCCTAATAATCCTTTAGGTGAGTGTACATCAACTTTCAAAAAAAGTCTATAACTTTTTATTTATTATAAAGTATCGTGTCAGGGGGGTTGGCTAACAATAGACCTATTATATTTAATTATCTGTACATTTTGTACTCATAGCATGCTCAACAGATTATGATTTTTCAAGGGGGTGCGTCAGAAACAGTACCCCAGTGAAAAAGGGCGGCAAAAATAATTGCTTTGATTTCATGTGTAAGTATAGTATATATGATTGTGTGTGTGTGTGCATATGCACATTTTTAGACAATGTGGAAATGATCAATTAACTAAAAGTGGGACATGACTGTCACCAACACGTTGATAATCAGTTATATCTGTGTTGATGTATAGCTTGTTAAACCCTGCCAGAATATCTGTGGGGAATGTGCCGTAACATGGGGCGTACCACCGCTCGCCTGGTTTTAAGGTTTTAAGCCTAATATCTGTTCCTGTTTTGTACAAAATGTCTAACTAAAATGGGGCTGGCCTTTTAGAAACATTACATTTTTTAATTAATCATACCCCGCCCATACACCATGTGGTTTTATATAACTGTTGAGCTCTGCCACTAGTTTTACTATGCCATTGTAATAACCAGTGTTGAGTTCAAGTTTTGTTGTTATTTGAGTCATGTAGTTTAAATGCATTTTCACCCCATGTAAAAGTCATCCACGTATGCTGGTACTGGAATTCTATCAAAGATACTTCCCGATCACCTTTCAAATCTAAACCTTTGGCATATTTTGTGGAATACAGGTGCTGGTCATAAAATTTGAATATCATCAAAAAGTTTATTAATTTCAGTAATTCCATTCAAAAAGTGATACTTGTATAATGTATACAATCATTCCACACAGACTGATATATTTTGAGTGTTTATTTCTTTTAATTGTGATGATTATAACTGACAACTAATGAAAATCCCAAATTCAGTATCTCTAAAAATGTGTCCTTAATGTCCATGCTGGCCCTACTGATGTGCAGACGTTTTTAAGGGTTTAAAAGATATTGCTAACACAGATATTTTACAAAAACTTTTGGTAGTACCTACTGATGTATATGAGGTTTTTGTACATGGTGTCTGGGTTTCCTGTCACAGTGGGCCTCACAGCACAGTAGTACAAAGCAGAGTCTTTGACTTCAACAGAGGAGATATTCAGATCCAGACGGTTTTTCTCTTGATTTAGTTTAACAGATATTCTTTTGTTCACAGAAACTAATGTAGTGCCTGTTCCTAAGTTGGACAAAAGGAATTCTGGCCTTTGTGCTGGTTCTTGATGATACCAATAGAAATAATCAGAACCAGTAGCTGTTTTGGAGTACTTGTAAGACAGTGTAACAGAGGTTCCCTCTAAACAGTTTTCTTCATTCTTTAGTGGAGTGAGGTCCTCAGAAATGACACCTGCATAGAAAATGGTGTTAATACACATACTTTACATTTTCATTGAAAACTATTAATCAAATAAACAAGTATGACAATATAGTTTTGTATAATATGTACTGTATTGCATACCCAAACATCTGTAGAGGAACAAAACCAAATACACCCACAACATCTTAGTTAAAGATTGCCAAATCGACAAAGCCTCTGATAGTTTCTTCGTGTTTCTATATAATTCACAGCTGTTCAACCCCTCCTCCATCATGAGTCACTCCTTTACATACTATACAGTAGATATGTAACGTGTATGACATACAGGAAGTCTCTTTCATCACATGGTTCTTGACAGGTTCTACAGTGTGCCTCTTAAACCAGGATCTGGGATATTGGCGGTACTACTGTACTTATAGAACGTATCATCATATTTTCAAGCAAGATGAACTCTCCTTCCCACCTGTCACGTTCTGGCATGGCATCCAGTGAATTCATTGCCCTTGCTGCCTCACTTCATCATGGACACCTGTATTCGTTTTCTATTGCTCCTGTTTTCCCTCATCAGTTCCAGCTTCCCAAATGTATCTTGTCAGTATTGTTTTGTTCTGTCCTGTTCTGTCCTGGGATTTCGTTTCAGTTACGTCATGTTGTAGTTCCTTTTTAATGTCCTCCGTTCTCCCTGAGCATGGGTCCTTCCTCGCCTTGGTTCAATGTTACACCTCCTCTCACAGCTATCTAATACAGTACATTTTTTATTGAATTTCCCTTAACTTAAATAAAAAAGTCTAGATTATTCATTATGTTGTTGCTCATGTGCAGTTGTAACAGTTTTAGGTCAAGCACTGCATTATAATCTTCCTACTGCAATGTTGATTTACCCAGAAAGAAAGGCTTGTGCAATTGGTCAGATGCTTGATTAGGTTCTGGGTACATAATTGTTAAAGCTGAGATCAGACCTGGATCTGTAGGGGGCCTTCCTGGGATGTTTTTCTATGTTTATCTAAAAGGGGGGAGTTTATATGAGAGTGTGGATGTGGTTGAGTGTTTATGCATTCATCATTTGTTCTACTGGTCTTCATAAATATGATTCATATTTCACTTCTATGCAATTTTTCATCATTATCATACACTTGACAGGTTTTTGTACAGTGTTTCTGGGTCCTGGGCACAGTAGCACAGAGTCTGTTGTAACATGTACTTAGTCTAGCACACTAACAGTGCAATGGAACGCATTAGATTCAGAAGGAGCAGGGAGGAGGTTGTACAATAGACCATCAGAGACCCAGATATGGAGTTATATTAAGCTATAAGCTGGCTTGTTTATTTTAACTGCAAAAATATAGTTTTACTCCAAAATTTAGCATAGATCAATATAAATCAATTGCAATTTCAAAACTCTTGCAATTTGTTTAACAATAACTTGGGTGCACTCTTCTAATGTGTTCTTACTATTGAAGAGTACAAAATCAAAATAGACAAGTATGATTACAATACACAAACACACTCAACCGTCCTACCGCCCAAATGGGGTGATCAGGTCCCTCACACACAGTGAACAAAAGAAAGTGTTTCTCGACACTAGGTCTTCTCAACAAAAAGTATTTCCCAAAATGTTCCTTCTCCTTCCATGTCCAAAGAATATACTAGATTGTCTTCATGGGTAGGCTCACCATCAAATGGTTCAGTCCCAATAAAAAACCTGACCTGTGCATAGAATGAACAGGCCAAACACTTAAACTCAATCCATGGATTAACAACCCAACAGCATGAGGAAAAGTATGCAATGCTATAATTATTGTGAACTACAACAATGGTATCCATACAGTAACTCTTATAAATAGAATTTCTTAACCACACATTGGGATTCATGAACTACAAAAGGAAATAGCATTGACTGTTTCAAAAACATCTTACTTGGCTACCTCTTGTCTGCATTCCAAAGATCAGCCATGAAATGGCATCATAACTGTAGCATGGGGTAGCATAATGCTATGTCTCATTGAGTCTTAAAAATATCACATTAGTACTAATATTCAAGGAAATATCACTGTTACACAGGCAATGCATTATTTAAAATTGAAATTCATTTTGGCCATTAATTATTAGACAAAAAGTAGTATAATGCATTGAACATAAATGGCTACACTTGACATATTTTCATTAAAAAAATAGCAGGGCTCTTAGATCCATGAACTAGTCAGCTAGTAGATCCCAGACTCCAAACTAAACATGGCGAAGCTGCGTTTAGCAGTTATGCTTCTCAGAACTGGAATAAACTACCAGAAGATCTTAGGTGTGCCCCAAACATTGACATTTTTAAATCCAGGTTAAAAATATTTCTTTTTTCACACACCTATTACTGAGTGCTTAAACATAACACTGTTTAGCCTTTCAGCTTTTATAGCTTCCTCATGAAATATTTATATTTTCTAATTCGATGTTTTATTATTATGATGTATTTTTATTAGTGCTGTCAAACGATTAAAATAATTATTTGCTATTAATTGCATAATCTTCTGTAGTTATTCGCGATTAATTGCAATTTAAGAATGTTTTAAAATGTTGCCCTTAATACACACTTTTCTATTTAAAATTTGTGCGTTATGGTAAAGACATACTTTGTTTAATACTATGGACAGTGCTTGACTTGGAAATAAATAAATGCAAATTGTCAATGCCCTTAATTTATTTTAATATACATACAAGGTCAGTCCATAAATTACCACAATAACTGGCCCTATCTAATTGTAGCCCATGTAAATGTAAATAGAATGTAGCCATCTCATATTGTTTTTTTGATTAACGAACCAATGACAATATCTGCTACATTAGGCTACTGTATGAAACATATCAGCCCCTCTTATCTGGACAGCTACATGGTGTGCAGGCATTTAACCCATTGAATCCCACATATGCTGTTTAAAACCTGTTGGAAATAAGGCAATAAATGTCAATTTCCACCTAGAATTATATACCCAAATCAAAATGCTTGTAGCTCATGACCTGAATATAGTAGAAACATGTTTGGTTCCATTTGAAAGGAGACACTCTGTAGTTTGTAGGAATTATAAATGAATGTAGGAAAGTATAACACAATAGATTTGGTAGAAAATGAAACAAACTGTTGGAAATGCAGTAGGGAAACATTGAGTAGGAAGCGTGTGACACTTCCACTAGATCCACTAGATGGCAGCAGAGTCTGGGTAAAAGTTCAGGCCATTTAATGCACAATTCAGTAATCTATTTACACATTTCCAAAGTATGTTCAAAGTGTCCTTTACAGATTGGCCACTTTGCGCCAAATTGGAGACTTTAGACACATTATGAATTTTCTATTTCATACCTACACAGAACATATAATAATGTAAAGGTGATTAAAATAAGGGTTACACACTCCCAGGAATGTTATACATGATGGAAAATGAGCTTCCCTTCATAAAGGTACTAACAGGAGGCACGAAAAGAAGGCGGATCCAATGCCTCCTTACACATAGATAAACTTTTTACAATAAGGGCCAAGTAAGCAGCCAACACTGATCTGTGCAAACACCAGTCAACACACAAAGTGGAAGCAATACTATTTATACACCATTTAGATTTAGATTGTTCTAATGTCCACAGCCATGTCTTTCTGTACTGTCTTTTCTCAGTGGTAAGCAAACAGGAGTAGAAAGGAAAAGAGTAGAAGGGAATAGAAGAAGTGGGAGACGTATCGACCTCTGGGAAAGCTCTGAAATGTCCAGCCAGATGATGGCGTCACAGTGAGGTGGGGGTCAAGAGCCAGAGGGACTTCCTTAATCACATGTTGGAGATTCAGGGAGAAATATGGGGATGAATAGACCATAAGAAACAGCCACAACATGTTATAGCCAAATCACATAGACAATCGGTTACATATTAGGACATTATGAAATGAAATATACTATAATGACATGTGACCCAATTGGCAGTAAGACGCTCAGAAACCATATGACATAGCCTACCATAGTGTAACATAGCCTAAAAAAGTATTGGGTAATCTATCTCATTTTACTCACCGAGTTGCTAAACTCACAGTCCTCGATTTCTCCCAAAAATGTAGTCCAAACTGGTCTCCTATGTTTCTTTTCCACTTAGGAGTAGCCATTTAAACTTTAAATGCTGAGTATAGTTTTGTGAGCAGCGACAGCTATGCGTCTTGCGCAATTGTCAGGTTTGGTTGAAGATTTGGTTGAGGTGGTGCACTGTTGGTGTGTCCTGTGTGTGTGTCTGTTGGTGATCGTTCAACAATTGCTGTAAAGTGTGGCTCGTGCTCTCAACCTAGCTTGTTTGAAATCCATTGGTCGTCATTTGAGGAAGATACATGCTATCAAAGGCATGAGCTTGTGCATAATCGGTGCCTTGGGTAAGCTGCCCCCCATTCTTCCCAATGGAATATTATGTTGTGTTTTTTTTTCTTACTTCACCTGCACAGTAAATACACTGTATTTTATTAATTTCTTCAATTCAGTTAAACAAAATGTATTATATTTTGAATTCAGATTACAAATTCCATCAGTCTTTAGAAACATTTTAAACGCTGTGGCGCAAATTCAGTTTCTGATGGGCCTTCTTGTCACGTTTTGGTTACACAGGACACCAAGCGCAGAGTTAGGGGACAACAAAAGGGTTTAATACGGAAACTGAGGTGGGAAACACAGGAACAGGGTAGGCAGGAAAATACAGAGACAGATGGCAAGCAAGACACATACAAAAAGGGCTCACACCATTGGGCAAAATAAAGAAAATCAGAACAAATATAGGACAGGCTAACAAAATAGAAACTGACACTTCTGGAAAAACAAAAAATTATGAGTTGTCATGGGCTAGAGAGGTTGTTTGTGAAATTTGAACTGATCATTTCAGGTTGAAACATAAAACCTGTCTATGCCTGCCAACTGTATTCCTTGAATACGTTCAGGAATTTCTAATAAATTAATTATCACGAGTGAGGGAAGGATGGAACGGAAGATTGACAGATGGATCAGTGCAGCTTCTGCAGTAATGCAGTTGATGTACTGGTCTGTCGTGGTGAAGAAAGAGCTGAGCCGCAAGGCTCGATCACCCAGGAGGAGCTCAGAGTAGAGCCGCTGCTCCTCCACATCGAGAGGGGTCAGCTGAGGTGGCTTGGGCATCTGTTTCGGATGCCTCCGGAACGTCTTCCTTGGAAGGTGTTCCGGTCCCGTTCCATCGGGAAGAGACCTCGGGGAAGACCTAGGACACGATGGAGGGACTATGTCTCCCGGCTGGCCTGGGAACGCCTCGGTGTCCCCCCGGAAGAGCTGGAGGAAGTGTCTGGGGAGAGGGAAGTCTGGGCATCTCTGCTTAGACTGCTGCCCCTGCGACCCGGCCCCGGGTAAGCGGAATAAAAAATAAATAAAAAATGATGACTCCAAATTTTTCTTAAATCAGCATTTCTACATGTATGGCAGCTATTCCAGTGTCTGTTAAATTCCAACACAGGCAGACCTCATTTTACTTAATGAGGTACTGATTAGGTGATTACCTGAACCAAATCTAATTTAACGAGGAAAAGTATAAAAACTACTGCTGTGGTCATCACAATCATCTTGCAATAGGACCAGCTGGATGGCAAAAACAGTGCAAGTAGTAACTCAAAGGTAATTTGACTGAAAAATAACTATTCAGCAATGACAAATGTGTTGAAAAGAAAAGCTTTGAGTGAGGAAAAGAAGGGTTCAATTCTGGCTTTACTGGCAGAGGGATACAGTGAGCGTCAGATTGCTTCCATCCTGAAAATTTCAAAGAAAGCGGTTCATAAGAACAAGGTCAAGCAACAGACATTGGGGACAACAAAGCTACAGACTGGCAGAGGTCGAAAATGACTGTCCACTGACCGAGATGATCGTCAACTCATTCGAATGTCACTCAACAACCGTAGGATGACATAAAGTGACCTACAAAAAGAATGACAAACAGTAGCTGGGGTGAAGTGCATGGTGAGGACGGTTCGAAACAGACATCAATCAATCAAATGTATTTATAAAGCCCTTTTTACAACAGCAGTTGTCACAAAGTGCTTTTACAGAAACACCAGGCCTTAAATGCCAAGGAGAAAACAACAGTAGTGCTGAATTTCAGTGGCTAGGAAAAATTCCCTAAGAAGGCCAAAATTTAGGAAGAAACCTAGAGAGGACCCAGGCTCAGTGAGATATTAATAGTGCAATTGGAATAATTAATAAATGCATGTGGGCTAAATACAGAGTCTATTTACATTTTTACTAGGTCAGAAGCATGACCAGATGGACAAGGACAGGGACAACGCGGGGGAGGGAGGAGGTATCAGCACAATGGCAACTGAAATTGTTAGGTACAGTGGGGAGAACAAGTATATCATACACTGCCGATTTTGCAGGTTTTCCTACTTACAAAGAAAAATCACATTGTATGATTTTTAAATAATTTATTTCATTTCATTCATTTTATTGCATGACATAAGTATTGGATCATCTACAAACCAGTAAGAATTCTGGCTCTCACAGACCTGTTAGTTTTTATTTAAGAAACCCTCCTATTCTCCACTCATTACCTGTATTAACTGCACCTGTTTGAACTCGTTACCTGTATAAAAGACACCTGTCCACACACTCAATCAAACAGACTCCAACCTCTCCACAATGGCCAAGACCAGAGAGCTGTGTAAGGACATCAGGGATAAAATTGTAGACCTGCACAAGGCTGGGATGGGCTACAGGACAATAGGCAAGCAGTTTAGTGAGAAGGCAACAACTGTTGGCGAAATTATTAGAAAATGGAAGAAGTTCAAGATGACGGTCAATCTCCCTCGGTCTGAGGCTCCATGCAAGATCTCCCCTCGTGGGGCATCAATGATCATGAGGAAGGTGAGGGATCAGCCAAGAACTACACGGCAGGACCTGGTCAATGACCTGAAGAGAGCTGGGACCACAGTCTCAACGAAAACCATCAGTAACTCACTATGCCGTCATGGATTCAAATCCTGCAGTGCACGCAAGGTCGCCGTGCTCAAGTCCAGGCCCGTCTGAAGTTTGCCAATGACCATCTGGATGATCCAGAGGAGGAATGTATCTGGATTACAATGTATCTGGATTTCCTGTCACTGTAGACTTCAGAGCACAGTAGTGAAAAGTAGAGTCTATTACATTGATTACTGAGAAAAATCAGTCAGTCTGTCTGAAGTGTAATAGTTTGTAAGCAGAACTGTGCTGATCCATCTGTCGCAGAGCTCTGACATCTGTCCTACTGTTCATGCTTCATGTGGTTCATAACAGTATTCAGTAGTAGACCATGGGGAGATGTCTGTCTGAATGGCATGTCTGTATCCTCTGATTAAGGTTGTATGCTTTGTTAAGCTGCCCCACTCCAGTTGACTTTCAAACTTCACCACCAAGCAGTAGGATTTGTGAGGGACAATTACATCCAATATGAATTTGGGTTTTTGACAAATGCTTTCCAAACCTATTTTAAAATGGCTTAAATTGAATTGAAGACAACTGAAGAGTGAAGGATCGTTCTCACAGTGCGTAACGGAAGACAGAGAAATACTAGAAGTTCCTGGAATGTGATGTGAACACAGTACAGGTGTGACCACAATTCTCTGATCTATACCTCTGATAAATAATATAAAAATGTGGTTTGATGTTTAATTTTGATCCACTCAACAACAAAGCATTTTGATTTGTAGGTTTTTGTACAGCTTCTTATACACTTTGTATCACTGTGATCTCCGAGAGCACAGTAGTAGAGAGCTGTGTCTGACAGGGTTAGATGTTGGATGACCAGTTCAGTTGATGTACCAGATGTTGTGGATTGATATCTGCTATCAGGTATTTCATTAACAGAATTAGCTGACTTGGCACCTTTATACAGTATAAACTGAGGTGCCTGGTTAGGATAATGACGGTACCAGTAAAGGAGAGGGAAAGAGCTAGTTGTTGCATATGTGCAGTTCAGGGTCACAGATTTTCCCTCTGTACTGACTGCTTCATCCTGGCCAGAAGTAATTTGATCCCCAGCAGTCAGTCCTGTAAAGAAACAACAGTTAAAATAACAGTGTCAGTTAAAATAACTGTCAGAGCTACATGTTTTTGTAGAAATTAGTGAAATGTACATTACAGACCATGACCATGAATTACCAAATACAAAATAAAAAATAAACCATGGTAAATATTTTAGTGATTATTACATTAGTGACATTACCTGAGGCTAGACTGAGAACCAGTACCAGATAGTTCTCCATGTGGAACATATACACACTAGGTCTGATCTCTGCCTTGGTTAATTGTTTTCTGCAGAGAGAAAGGGGATGTTACTTTACCAGACAGGAAACTGATGGTATATAGGGTTTTAATATTGTGTCTCATCAGCTTTTCTGTTTTTGTCAAGGTGGGTATTAGACATCTCAGTGTGCCGGATCAGCTGGATCAAACGGTCCGAATGCGCTCTCTCCTGGAGGTGGGCCTCAGTACAGCCACTACCGATGAGCTCATCTGAGGCCAATTAACTGTAGTTCGTGTTTGCACTCTCTTAAGGACTGGACTGAAGGTGCAGAAGGGAGGCAGAGATTTTGCTTGGCCGGAGGCTACGGAGAATTCCTGAATGCCAAGATTACCTGAGATATGTTTGGTTGAAGCTATTTTTTTGGCGCTAATTACCGACTGATTGTTTTGTTGTTTTATTTTTTTGTGTTGGAAAAACCATTGTACTGGCCATTGTTGGTACTGTCCCGGAGAGTGTTAAAAGAAGAACGCAATCCTAGAAAAACACGAAATACAGTTTCCTTCTTTTTATTGCAGTCACGTCTCTACTACTAAATCAGTGTTGTTGACGACTGCTCTTCACAAAACGTAAAACGCAAAGCAATGACAATTACATTTCACCTCTCACTCTACTGCAAATATTAAAGCCTAGTTATTTGAAATAGCCTTGTTTCAACACTTGGTTAATTAATTCAGTTAAACATTTTCAAGGATGATAGGACAACAGATATTTCTATCCAAGCATTTACATTTTTCCTAATTAGGAAAATGACAAACAAGTTGGGTGTTTTTTTTTGTGTGGCAAATCTATTTGTGGTTTTAGAGGTACATGTCATCTGGATAGTTGACCTTTCAGAAGAGGACACTTGTTCAAAAAGATAAATTCCGCTAAATTCACTGAAATTGAAAATCTATGGGACGTACTCTTGACAAAGAAGGTTAGTGAACAAAGTGGTTTTAGAGGTACATGTCATCTGGATAGGAAGCTATTAAAAAAGTTAATGTTACTTAAGTAATAGAGTTGTAATAATGCATGCAAATCTTAAATGAAAAACACAGATAATGAATTTCTTAAATGAAATACAGATAATGATAACAAAAATAGATGTAGAAAGTTATAGATTTGTTTAATAAGAAAAAAGTGTCTTTTCCTATGATTTTCCTTTGCAGATATTTCTAGGGTGGCACAAAATAAAATAAATATTTTTTAGTCATTCAATCAGTGGTATTTGATTTGAACAACTGAACTTGAATATATTTTGGTTGACAGCCAAAATAACAAAATATTTGTTAGTGTCCAATTATTTCCGGCTCTAACTGTTTGTAACAACTGAAAGATGCAGTATATTGGTACAATTCTAAATGTGTAGTGCAGGCAAACAGCACAGTAGGTGCAAGGTGGCATGTGCAACTGAGATGCAGGGTATCACTACCCTAAGAGCCAATGCAGGACAGAGTAACTCCTTCCCAAAACCATATTCTTCAAACCTGACTGGATTAATGTTTTTCTCATAACCCATAACTGAGATTATTTTCAGCATGCTATCAACTAAAGATTTTGCTCATGTAGCACAATACTTCATTGACATACTATTTATAGGTGTGCAATTGCCAAAATGCTAAGCAAAACATATAATAATTCCCAAATAACATTGAAAGAACAATTGCGGAGAACCTTTTTATGGGGCCTGACTGGTTTCAAGTAAGAGTAAATCACTGTCATTTCCTGAAGCATCTTCTAGACGGTAATGTTGGAACACACACTGACAGCAGTTCCAAGTCTCTCCAGAATAGATGGTTGGGAATTTGAGTGTGGACTTTTTAAGTTGGTTTGTTTGATATCATCTTCACTGTTCATTTTGCTGTAGTTCTGAATAGAGGTAGTTCAGCTCAAGATTTCTCTCTATTGCTATGTTCTGTCCATCACATCTGTGTCAAAATAAACTGTTAAAAAAAAGTATGGCGACTATGACAAGAGTAAGACAGCCTTCTTTGAATCCTGTTTTGGAACAAAGAAAACAACATAATAAATGCTCTTCTATTTTAATTAATTCATACTGATCAGAAAACATCAGAAAACTGAAACACCAGAAAATGTAAACAACTGTTTTGTTTTCAATTAAAATGAGTACTTTTGAAAGAGGTAGTGTTGCCTTGTTATGTAAAAGTATATTCACAAGCTCTGACATTCTGACACTTTTAGTTATCATCCACTTTGATTTGTGAAATAAATCTTAACTGATCAGTGACAATGACTAGTCATTGTCAACCTGGCCCTCAATGCAAAGAAAACCAAGGAGCTCATTGTGGATTACAGGATGTCTGAAGGCTGCAGTCACGCCCCAGTTCCCATCGATGGAACTGAGGTGGAGTGTGTGTCCAGCATCAAATTCCTGGGTGTCCAGATCTCAGAGGACCTCTGCTGGACCCTCAACACCTCAGCCCTGGTCAAAATGGTACAGCAGCAGCTGTACTTTTTTGAGGATGCTGAAGAAGGCCCACCTGTCTTCCAAAATCCTTGTGAACTATGCCCAATCGAGAACATTCTGAATAAATGCGTCACAGTGTGGTTTGGAGGATCCTCCGTAGCCAACCAGAAGGCCCTGCAACGGGTGGTGAAAACCGCCAAGCACATCACTGGCCAGCTCCTAGCCATCGTACAGCTCCAGCGCAAGTGGTGTCAGCACAGGGCGTGAGACATCATCAGAGACCCTTCACATCCATGCCACAAACTGTTTGCCCCCCTACCATCAGACAGTTGGTACAGGTCTATTTGTTCTCACACCAGCAGGCTCAGGAACACTTTCTTTACATCAACTGTAACCCTGCTGAACTCTATGGCCTATCACTAACCGTACCCGCCAGCCCATCTCTTAGTACTGCCTCTCAACCTTGTTGCACTACTCCCTTTGTACCTCTGGGCTCTGGACTGACACTGCCTTGCAAAGTCTGATAAGGATGTTTTCCGATCGTTACATGTACGTGTCTACCTCAGGAACCTCATTGCTGCTATCCCTGCATTGCAGCTTCACATACTACCTTACTCCTTCAATTTGCCTCGATTGCACATTTAGAATGCCATTTGTACCCGTACAACTATTTATTCTAATTGCAACATACATTAAACGTAATACTTGTACATTTCTGCCCTCCTCTATTTGCCTTCATTGCACATTTAGAATAGCTATTTGTATTGCATTTGCCTTCATTGAACAACTATACATTCCACTTGTAACATACATATATTTAATATTTTAAATGTTCTGCCCTCTTCTATTTGCACTTCTGGTTAGATGCTAACTGCATTTCCTTGTACTTTACTTGTTCATTTACAAAAAATTCCGGATCAGAATATTCTCCTGGCCTGCTTGGGTCAAAACTGTCTACAAACATTTCTGGTAATACTTTATTTTGAGAGTCCCAAGTGTGCCTGTAGATGCTCTACAGATTACCTATATCCTAACCTTAACCTTTATTCGATCCCTAACTTTAACCCTTACTCTAAACCTTATTCTAAACATTCCCTAATCTTAGCAAGCATTTGCTTATCAACTGATAGTTTGCTTAAAGTTTGAAAATGTGTAGATAATATTACTATCTATAGAACATCTACAGATGGAAATTGGGACAATCAAAATAAAGTGTAACCACATTTCTGATAGTTCCATCTATTCCTTTCTCTGACATCCTCCCTCTCCACTCTTTAATTCTCAGCTAACATTTGATCTCCACTGTCAAATCTGATCTCCACTGTCACCGTCCATATCTGCATTTAGAAGGAGTAACGGTGCATTTCAGAAATCAGAACTCGTAACTGAGAATGACGTCACACCCGAGTTGACAAGTTGATAGTGTTCCAGTGTCCAAAGTCAAAAACAAGATGGATGCCCCCATTGAAAGCCTTTGTTGTGCTTGCCCTTTCGGAATATATAGTGTTTTTCATTGTGTAGAAAACGTTTTGACAGCTTTTAAATCGGCTATTCCGTAACCAGAAGCTTAACCTGTAACCTGGATGGATGAGTGGGCTTCAGAATATTGTAATGTTAATTAATTATAAACATAGTTTTTCTATATCATTTATAATACTAGGCTGCTAATTGGCATATGTATAATTTCCGTTATAATACATGTTTATAAGATTTCAAAGAAGATAAAAAAACTTCACTCACCCCGAACGAACTTTATCTAACCACATCTGCTCAAGTTAAAGTTAGAGTTAGAAGAAATTATACAGTGATTGTAGATAGGACTGTAAATGCCTGATATTCTTTTACTCATTGAAGTGTTAGTTATATATTATAGGCTCAGGTAAAATCCAAAACAATTATTTATTAAGAAACAGAACCTGTCACATCCTGGCTATGCCCCTAGCCATCTCTGCACTGGGCTGGGGCCATAGTCAGGACAAGACAGAAGGTGGTGCCTTTAGCCACCTCTTATCCTTTTTGGTCTCCCCAATTGGAGGCAGGTGTAGATTGTTGCCTCCAATTGGGGACTCTATTTATGTTCTATGTGTGGCCACACCCGGTGTGGTTTATTTTGGTTTTGTACTGTACTGAATGCCCTACGGCACTGGTTGCTGTGTTTGTTTTATTTCTTTTTCATTAAAACTATGGATTACTTCCACCCTTTTGTCTCTGTGCCTGTGTCCTACCACCACCACAACCGTGACAGAACTGGAAACAGTTATATACACATTACACGCAATATAACATAACAACAATGGCTATAACAATAACAGATGATTACTAATACAAACAATATAACCAGCTAGATACACAGTACAAAAATGGTTTGCTCTTTTAATGTCTAAGTATTTTGGGTGAGACAGAAATTCTACAAAACCATTGTGAATCCATGCTGATAGTCCCTGTTGAGGTTTTTGAACAGGGTGTCTGGGTTTCCTGTCACTGTGGGCTTCACAGCACAGTAGTACAGAGCAGAGTCAGTCACTTCAGCTGAGGAGATCATCAGATCCACACGGGTTTTGTCTTCACTCATTTTAGCTGACCTTCTATGGTTCAGAGAATCTTCTTTAGATTTATCATCAGAACCTAAGATGGACAGCAGGAGCTCTGGCTTTTGTACTGTGTCTTGACGATACCAAAATAATATATTTGCACCAGTTGCTCTTTTGGTGTACATGCACGACAGGATAACAGAGGTTCCCTCCACACAGTTTTCTTCATTTTTCATTGGATTAAGTTCCTGACAACTGACACCTGCATAGAATATTTTTTAATTCACAGACATTTAGTTTTTATTCTTTACTCACTGGATATATAATGCAACTCAAGTAGACAAGTATGGCAATGCATTGTTGACTTACCCATACATTTAATCAGGAACAACATGAAACACAGCAACGCCATCTTAAATGAACGGAGTCTTTAAAAGTTTCTGTTTCTATATAATTAACTTCTGTTCAGCCCCTCCTCTACCATAATCCCTCCTTAACATACAGTAGATATGTTACATATGTGTGACATACAGGATGTGTTCCTTCACATATTTCTTGACATTCTGAGTTTCCCTGTCACTGTGTGACTCTGTACAGTACTGACTTCAACGGAGGAGATCTCCATATCCACAGGTCTTCTCTTTATTTAGTTTAACAGACTGAATGAGTTGATTCCCTTTTCCCTCCTTTAAAAAATTTTTACCTTTAAAATTTTGTTTTTGGGTGTCTTTATGGGAACTTTAAATAGTATATAAACTGTCCTTTCCTCAAGCATCTTCTAGACTGTAATGGCAGACCATTCACTGACTGTAGCCTCAACACTCTACAGTAAATGTGGTTGTGTTTCAGCTGTATTTTGAGTTGGTTTGTTACTTCATGTCATTGTCATGATCTTTCCACACAGACTGTTCACTGTAGTTATGAAGGTAAATAGTTCAGCTCATGACTTCCCTCTGGTGGTATGTTCTGTCCTTCACACCTGTTTCAATACAAAATACTTCTCAAAAATAAATGGAGAATAAAACAAGAAACCAGGCAAGGCTAGTTCAGCCGGCCCGCAATGGAAAGTGTTGCCATCTCATGATTCAAACCTGGGTTGCCCACGTGAAAGTCGGTGTCATTAACCACTGTAATGGAAACTCCAATGTATCGACACTCGGAGTAAGGGACACAGAGACAAAATTATCTTTGTACATTATAACCGTTTTATTAACTATTATGCACAGAGACTATTATGAGAGACACGTCAACCGCTTACACACACATAATCGTCTGAGGTGTCTCTAACTCCATACATGAACAATCCGTATTTATTACATAGAAAAAGGGGATGTGGTAAGATGCTGCCATCGGTCTTGTCACAAGAGTTTACCCAAAGGGCGGGCTGTCCCCCCACCTTATCCTTCTCAACTCCTGAGGAGACACAATGTCTGGATAGTCAACAGAGACACTAAAGGGTTATATAGATTTACGAGTACCCCTCTAATCCACACGTGCCAGTAACTCATTCATACATGTATAGGACGACAAAGAATACATCCTTCTTCTAGGCAGAAATACCTAATAATCCTCTGATATTATACAGACATGTGTGTCCCAATCAAAGTACAGATTTACATATCAGCCAATAGAAAGACGGTCAATCTACGTTCCTACTCTCACCTATGGTCATGAGCTTTGGGTCATGACCGAAAGGACAAGATCCCGGATACAGGCGGCCGAAATGAGCTTTCTCCGCAGGGTGGCTGGGCGATCCCTTAGAGATAGGGTGAGAAGCTCGGTCACCCGGGAGGAGCTCAGAGTAGAGCCGCTGCTCCTCCACATCGAGAGGGGTCAGCTGAGGTGGCTTGGGCATCTGTTTCGGATGCCTCCGGAACGCCTTCCTGGGAAGGTGTTCCGGTCCCGGCCCACCGGGAGGAGACCCCGGGGAAGACCTAGGACACGCTGGAGGGACTATGTCTCCCAGCTGGCCTGGGAACGCCTCGGTGTCCCCCCGGAAGAGCTGTGTGATGGCAATTTCTAAAATCCAAAGTTCTATGAAAATGGTAGGTAAGACAAGAGAAATCAATTACGCAATAAACGGTTTTAATCTTGCTTGCAAGGAGAAAGTATACAGGTTACAAAGTAACGGTGGATAGTTTCTAAATAAAAACATCATTTCGACAGTATTTATTACATAGGAAAAAGGGGTGTGGTAAGATGCTGCCATCTGTTTTATGTCAATCAAACACCTTTCCCTTTGTTCTATCACACACGTCAAATGCTATCTTCCCCCACCTTATCCTTCCTGCAATAATGTTTACCCAAAGGGGCCAACTGACCTTACTGCCCCCTTGCTGTATCTTCTCCTATCCTGTCCTAAAACCCATTGATCTCCATCTGGACAGACAATAGATGTCCCCTATGCAAATACCAGATCCCACACATTCCTGTACCTATCTTAACAGTGGGACTCACTCCTTTATACAGTCAGAATACATTATATAAGAAATTTCCACAACAGCTGGAGGAAGTGTCTGGGGAGAGGGAAGTCTGGGCATCCCTGCTTAGACTGCTGCCCCCGCGACCCGGCCCCAGATAAGCGGAAGAAGATGGTATGGTATGGTAATAGAAAGACAGACATTTCTCAACTGCACCATAGTTCAAAATTTCCATAACACCACTAAACCATGGAGCTGTACTTCTGCCATGTGTCAGTATAGCCTCTTGTCCCTCCTGAACAAATCCTCTTTTGCCACTGTCTGTTTTAATTGTTAATTGGCCATTCATGGCTGAAATCGATACAGTTAAACTGACTAACGTTTCTAAGTTTATCTCTACCACAAATAGCGGCTATGTATTGCGTTTGCCACTGGCCATTTTAGCCAGCAATAAGTTTTAGCGGTATCTACTATCTTAATGGAATAGTCATAAGAATTGAGCAATTTTAGGTATTCCATATGAGAGACACTGTCGTTAACCACTAGACAACGGCATTACCAGTTTCAGCAGTCGCTAGACCCCATTGAGGATTGTGTTAAATAGGCTTTACTAGTACAGTGAGTATAGAAAATAATCACCCCCCTTTAAAATAATCAATTTTGTTGCTTTGCAGCCTGAAATGAAAACAGACAAAACATTTTTTTTTATTCAGCTGTATTTACAACTTATAACATTGAGGTGAAAGATATAATACCAACTTGTCAGAAAAAAAACAGAATCACTGAGTTGGAAAAAGAATCACCCCCCTCCTACAAATTACTTGTAAACCCAACCAGGTGTAGTTAATCACCTTCTCAATAGCACACAAAGCCAATTGACTTTCAACTGTGATCAGCTGTGGTCATTTCGATTAGCTCAGCATGAAACAAGCTTTTCCTGAAGCATTTCAGTCCTTGGTAGTGCAACTGAAGAAAACAATCAACTATGGGTGGCAAAGCATCTCCGGGATAAAGTTGTGGACAGGCACAAGTCAGGAGATGGATACAAGCACAGTAAAGTCTAGAAGCACAGTGAAGTCTATTATTAAGAAGTGGAAGGTATTTGGTACAACACAGACCCTCCCTGGGTCAGGACGTTGCTCCAAACTAGATGAAAGAGCCAGGTGGAAACTGGTCAGAGAGGCTACCAAGAGGCCTACAGCAACTCTGAAGCAGTTGCTGGAATCCATGACAAAGAGTGGTCATTGTGTGCATGTGACAACAATATCACAAATTCTCCACAAATGTGGCTTGTATGGGAGGGCTGCAAGAAATAAGCCACTCCTCAAGAAAGGCCACATGCAGTCACGACTGAGCTTTGCCGAAACGTACCTTGAAGATTCTAAGGCCATGTGGAAAAAGGTGTTATGGTCAGATGAGACTAAAATTGAATTATCTGGCCTCAATGCCAAACGATATGTCTGGCAAAAATCCAATGAAGCTCCAGCAGGGACTGGAGCACGTGTCAGGATAGAAGGAAAAATGGATGGGGCAAAAGACTGTTAAATTCTTGAGGAAAATCTGCTGTTCTCTGCCAGAAAGTTGTCAATGGGAAGAAGATTTGCCTTCCAACATGACAATGACCCAAAGCACACAACAAAACTGACCACACAGTGGTTGAAGGAGAAAAAGGTAAATGTCCTTGCATGGCCTAGTCAGAGCCCGGACTTAAACCCCATTGCAAATCTGTGGAAAGACAGCAGTCCACAAACGGTCACCATCAAATTTTACTGAACTTGAGCAGTTCTGCAAAGAAGAGTGGTAAAAAATTGCAACGTCTAGATGTGCAAAGTTAGTAGAGACATATCCCAACAGACTAAAGGCTGTAATTAAAGCAAAAGGTGGTTCAACAAAATACTTACACAAGGGGGTGATACTTTTTCCAACTCAGTGATTGTTTTTGTATATATATATATATATATATATATATATATATATATATGTTGGTGTTATATCTTTCACATGGATGTTATAAGTTGCACTGAGTAAATACAGCTGAATTAAACAAAAACTGTGTCTGTCTTCATTTCAGGCTGCAAAGCAACAAAATGTGATTTTTTTAAAGCGGGGTGATTCTTTTCTATACCCACTGTATCTACTAACTTTCTAGGAATAATCATAAGAATTGAGCAATTGCTAGCTAGACTGAAGATTAACTATTCCATGCCAGAAACAGTCGCAATATGATGGTATACAGTTTCAGTTAAGGCTTAAGATTTGTAAATTGTTAAGCCAGCAAATGTGTTTGTCTTTCCTGACCCAAAACTGTTGCGTACTTTGAAAATCCACCAGAAACAGTCCGAATATAACCATAAACTGTTTTATTTCAGGCTTACCATAATGTAGATTATAACGGTTTTAGCCAACAAAGTTTCCGTCTATACGGAATAATTCATAATGCATACTACGCATCGCCTGCGAGGAGATACGAATTTGGGACCTATAGTTATATAGCTTCTCTAAACACTATTAATACGCATGAAAATATTAATACGCATGATCAGAAAGTTAGTGTGATCAATGTAGATCACACAAATTTGATGCCAAGTGGGGCTGACAGCCGGTACCCCCATTACAGCGCCATTTCATATTTCAGACCTGATTGGCTGTCTGTCTGTCTGGCGCCAACATTAGTCGGCAAGAAGAGCGAGGAGAGTAGATTGTCGTAGCTAGCTTGTTAGCTTTACAAGCGCCAGATAACTGGAGAAAATGAAGAAAGTAGATTTCATACTCGAGCACCGGTTTGAATCCTTTAATTTGGAGGAGAAAATTGAAGTAAAGCAACTTGGAAAAGAAAGAGACATACCCACATGCCCTGTTTGTTCACATCTATGCTCACCAGCTGAACCTGACCTGGCAGCAACTTTGTTCTGCAAGGATGAGCATCCTGATGGTGTTTTTTTGCAGATTCAACTGCTTTTGCCACCTTTTTCTCTGGTGCTCCAAAACGTGTTGTGGCACGAACTTTAAAAGTAGAACTGTAGCGGGAGTTAACTGGCAAGAGTGTAGCTTTATTGGTATGTATCCTATATTTTTAAATGGTTTGTGCCCCATAAATTTTTTACATATAAAAATGCCACAGCTAAATTTGGTCCTATACGGATGCTTAAATAACAGAAAATATATAATACTCTTCCATCTTAATTAATTCAGACTGATACTTTTAAAGATGTTCTATGAGTAAACAGAAACATAGTTATGTTTCTTGGACGAACAATATATAAAGTTTTGAAGTTTTGGGGAACTCTGAAAGAAAACCTAACTTGTAAACCTTGATTACATATGATAGTCATTTACCTACATGGGGCAGTTTATTAACATATTAACAGTTAAATAATGTTGCTATTTGCTAGGGTGTGGGGGTCGGAGATTGTGGGGGGATGTATTCTGCAACCAACCTTCAATCCCATGATTGTGAGTTCGATTCCAGTGAGGGGCAAGATAGTCATTGTCTTGTTTAGACATATGTTTTCTTGTCTTTGTAACTTTACCCTTAGCTTTCATCCTAACCCTAACCTCAGTACTGTGATGCCTAACCCTAACCATAACCTAACTGTATTCCTAACCTTAATGCCAGTGCTGTCATACCTAAATGCAACCCTAAGTCAAACTTGACCATTTAACAACATTTGTATTCGTAACAAGGTTTTTTAATTTTCAGTTGATTATGTTAAAGACAAACATAGTAGCAAAACATCACAGTGCAATGCAACAGAGAGTCATTAACGACCAATAGCACTGGGGATGTGTGAGTAGTTAAGCTAATTGCACCAAGTTATGTTCATACCGAACTTAACCCTTTGACGTGTATGATAACACCAGTGTGATCAGGCTAGAGGGTGACCCTGAAGCGTACGATCAAACCGGTGTGATTAGAACGTATTGTAAGAACGCACCATTAGAACATCTACAGTAGGGAGAACAAGTATTTGATACACTGCCGATTTTGCAGGTTTTCCTACTTACAAAGCATGTAGATGTCTGTAATTTTTTTCATAGGTACACTTCAACTGTGAGAGACGGAATCTAAAACAAAAATCCAGAAAATCACATTGATTTTTAAATAATTTATTAGCATTTTATTGCATGACATAAATATTTGATCACCTACCAACCAGTAGGAACTCTGGCTCTCACAGACCTGTTTTTTTTCTTTAAGAAGCCCTCCTGTTCTCCACTCATTACCTGTATTAACTGCACCTGTTTGAACTCGTTACCTGTATAAAAGACACCTGTCCACACACTCAATCAAACAGACTCCAACCTCTCCACAATGGCCAAGACCAGAGAGCTGTGTAAGGACATCAGGGATTAAATTGTAGACCTGCACAAGGCTGGGATGGGCTACAGGACAATAGGCAAGGAGCTTGGTGAGAAGGCAACAACTGTTGCAATTACTAGAAAATGGAAGAAGTTCAAGATGACGGTCAATCTCCCTCGGTCTGGGGCTCCATGCAAGATCTCACCTCGTGATCATGAGGAAGGTGAGGGATCAGCCCACAACTACACGGCAGGACCTGGTCAATGACCTGAAGAGAGCTGGGACCACAGTCTAATGGATAAAGAACCATTAGTAACACACTACCCCGTCATGGATTAAAATCCTGCAGCGCATGCAAGGTCCCGCTGCTCAAGCCAGCTCACATCCAGGCCCATCTAAAGTTTGCCAATGACCATCTGGATGATCCAGAAGAGGAATGGGAGAAGGTCATGTGGTCTGATGAGACAAAAATAGAGCAATACCGCCCCCGCTGCTCCGATTCTCTGGCCAATCTCCCGCTCCATTGTCCCCTCACTCGCGAACAAGACCCCGAGATATTTGAACTCCTTTACTTGGGGTAACGCTTCATTCCCTACCAGGAGGAGGCACTCCATCGGTTTCCTGCTGAGAACCATGGCCTCTGAGGTGCTTCGCACTCCAACCGCTTCGCACTCGGTTGCGACCCGGTCCAGTGAGTGCTGAAGGTCACAGACCGATGATGCCATCAGGACCATATCATCCGCAAAAAGCAGCGATGAGATCCCCAGCCCACCGAACTGCAACCCACCCCGACTACGCCTCGATATCCTGTCCATAAAAATTACAAACAGGATTGGTGACAAAGCGCAACCCTGGCGGAGGCCAACCCCCACCTGGAACGAGTCCGACTTACTACCGAAAACCCGAACACAGCTCTCACTTTGGACATACAGGGATTGGATAGCCCTCAAAAGGGACCTCCTCACCCCATACTCCTGCAGCACCTCCCACAGTATCGCCTCGGTCATATGCCTTCTCCAAATCTACAAAACATATATTTTCCCAGGCCCCCTCCAGGATCCTTGCAAGAGTAAAGAGCTGGTCGGTTGTCCGCATTGTTCCTCTTCAATCTGAGGTTCGACTATCTGCCGAACCCTCCTTTCCAGTACCTTTGAGTAGACTTTCCCAGGGAGGCTGAGAAGTGTGATACCCCTTTTTGAACAGGGGAACCACCACCCTGGTCCACCACTCCTTAGGCACTTTCCCCGACTCCCACGCAATGTTGAAGAGGCGTGTCATCCGAGACATCCCCTCCACACCCAAAGCTTTCAACATTTCTGGACGGATCTCGTCAATCCCCGGAGCTTTGCCACTGTGGAGTTGTTTGACAACCTCAGTGACTTCTGCCATGGAGATTGACGATGCTTTCCCATCAGCCTCCAGCTCTGCCTCCACTATAGAGGGCGTGTTAGTGGGATTTAGGAGTTCCTCAAAGTGTTCCTTCCATCGCCCAATTACCTGAAATGGGCACAAACCCATTTCAAAATATAGGATACATACCAGTAAAGCTACAAAACTCCTTCTTGCTACTGATGTGTTTATTTAACACATCAACAAACAGCGTGGCTCCACAAAACACTTTTAATGAGCGGCTGTCACGATCCCTCCCCTGTGATATTGTGTGTGTGGATGCCTGTTCCCCTTTCTGTCTGTGCCTCTGTTATGGTCGTCCTGGCAACCTATTAGGGGGCGTGGCGTCTACTCCGGGGTGTTGCCAGTGCCAGATGGTTCCCCTTGATGATCACGCACCTGTTCCCTATTCCACCACTCACCGGCAGCATTTAAGCGGTGCTTTAACGTCTCGTCCCTGCCAGATCGTTAGTCGTATCTTGATTCCGCATCTCCATTCACCTGCCTGGATTCTGCCTCAACGACCGGTTCATCTGCTGCATCCTGACCCACATTCTCCTTCCTGACTACCTGGACTCCTAGAATCACCTTCACTCCATCTCCCCTGCCTGCACTCTGTCCATTCTCCACAAACACTCTCACTAATAAATCACTCTTCACGATCTCTACTTGTCCTTGTCTGCTTTTGGGTTCCGCCTAGGCCCTGACAGCGGCTTGCTTCTACCAGGTGTTGTAGTACACATACCTTCTTGTGTAATTGCTCTCCTTCTCTCTCACACACATGTAAAATTACCACTGTCACATTTAGCTTCCAAGATCAGATCCAATGTGCCTACAGGGCCATACGCGAACAGCAATGAACACAACACCACTGAAGGCCACAACGAAGCGGAAAGACAACTTTTTAGGGATACAGATACATTCTTTGACAACAATCTTAATAGATGGACACAGTGACAATCGTCACCATCTATATCAATCGATCCAGCACAAAAATATGACCAATGCATGGATGATAAAATATGCTTTCACTCACCAAGGCATAGGGCTCACTTGAAGAGAAAGGTGACATGGCGAATCTTCCTCTTGGCAAATGATGACTTTGGAAATTAAGTCATGTAGCTGCTGAATCAGCTGGCTTTCGATGGACAAGTTTGTTATGCTGCTAAATGGAGCGCCTGTATGCACTGTCAACTTGGGCTACCACATTTACCCTTCCAAGTAAGCCCAATTTCAAAGCATTGTCTAGATGACACGCGCTGCTCTCTTGTTTTGCATTCCTCTCAGAAAGATGTTTCAAATCTTCGTAACCCATCCTCGACCGAGTACCATCTACGCCAAATAGCCGACATGGAAAACAGAAGAGTGCCATCTTTTGTATGCTAACCTTTCTCTTCAAAAACCACTCCACGTTAAACCCGCGGTTACTTTTACCAGCAGTTTGAATGATGACAATATCCCATGGCTGATGGGCACCAAGTCGCTTTACTTCAAGTTTCTCCTCCAAATTAAAGATTTCAAACCGGTGCTCGAGTATGAAATCCACTTTTCATTTTTTTCTAGTTATCTGGCGTTTGTGAAGCTAACAAGCTAGCTATGACAATCAACTCTCCATGCTAATGTTGGCGCCAGTCAGACAGACAGCCAATCAGGTCTGAAATACGAAATGATCGGCTGTCATATCGGCTGTCAGCCCCACTTGGCATCAAATTTGTGTGATCAACATTGATCACAATAACATTCTGAGCATGCGTATAAATATTTTCACACATACAATGCACATTGCATTGTGAGAGAGGGGCTAGCCCCACATTCACGCTTAGCCTATGACCTACTACTGTGAACTCAAATCGGCAGATGCAGTCAGAAGCAGCAAGGCAGGGACCAATTAACATGTAATAAAATCCTAACACAAATTATATGCACTTTAGGAAGATGCTATATTAATAGATAATACATTATAGGAAGTAATCTTCAAGAAATAAAAATAAGATAATTTTGTTGCAATTCTTTCTGTTGACAACAGGTGGGGCTGTGCCCTGCCTGTCTTCTTGGATTCCCCGTTTCGCCTGCCTCTCGGAACCTTCACCTGCCTACCTGATTAGTGGTGTTCCGAACCTTCTCCCTGGCCTCCGGATTTCCCATCTAGCCTTCTGACTGGTCTCGTCATCCTTCTACAGGATTATCTGTTCTTTCCATCCAGTCTATCTATTTGAACTGTTTCATAAACTATTGTGTCCGTCCGTGGATTAACTTCCAGTGTTCTGGAGTATTCATTACAACAGCTGAACGGTGTGCGTTTAGTTTGCTTAATTGTATTTCTATATTTAGACAGAGCTCAAGTTATATCAGCTCAAGTTAAGGAATCTGATTTATTTTTGCATGCTCTCTGTTGTTTTGATTTTGCCTAAATTCTTAACATCCACAGCACCGCAATGTGTCCTAATTATTTTAAATGAAAGGCATAATTAATGAATAATATATTTTCAAGTTGACTACATTTTTCTGATATTGATCTAGTCACAACACGCATAACCAAGGTGTCGAGTTTCAGCATCACTTGTCATTTGTTTGGGCCATAGGCGTTAGGGCTTTGCCAAGTTAGACATGAACCAATTACAATGTTATGACAATTAATTGCAGGCTTTATATCCATCCCCAAAAAGCTTTTTTACGTACACAAACCTGAAGAGTGAACACTCTACTGACGGGTGTATTGTCATTGTGACCTACAATATGTTTTTGTAATGGAGCTGTATATCCTGTTGTCACAGTGGGCCTCAGAGCACAGTAGTACACAGCAGTGTCAGACAGCTGCAGACTCTGGATCGTCAAGGGAACTGACTTTGTCTTGGTATCAAGATCAGCGTCAAATCTATCTTTAAATTCAGGGGCATTGTCCCCATCTCCATATTCGGGCCTCATAAGCATGTACTTTGTGTGGTCATTAGATCCTTGTTTGTACCAGAACAGGTATGAACTTGCAACCTCAGTATCAAATGTACAGGCCAGTGTGACCTGTCCTCCCTCAGTAGTGATCACATCTCCTGGTGGCTGAGTGACTGAGTCTTCTCCTCTGCATTCTGGAAAGAAATGTAACACAGGGAGAAAATAATCAAACAATAACATTATGGGAATATATAGAATAACATTTGTGTTTATATAAAAGAAAGCCATTGGAGCAAATGCATTAGACAGATACATAAAATAACAGTTATCATACCACAATAGAATGCAGCAAGAATCAAAATATTCTTCATCCAAGACTCCATGTCAACTGATGGTAGTTAAGGAGAGAACAAGCACACCTGCATGTGTCCTGGGCTTGTTAAACCACCTCTCTGCCTCAGGAAGTATTGAGGAGGAGCTCTTCAATGGAGGGGCCTATTCAGTGCTGTCAAGAGATAATGGACCACCAAAAGTTTAGAAAAGGGATGTTAAAAATATCATTGCTGTAAATCATCTGTAAATCATCTGGATTATCACACTAAAGATTTTTCTAGAAAAACTTGAAATCCCATAATCAAAACCTAACCCTAACCCACCCTAACCCATAATCAAGAAAACATGTCAGACATTCTTATGCTAGTATTTCAGTATAGTACCATTGATACACAAAAGTTACATTAAACACTGTAGAGCTGAAAAACCTCTTAGCCATTGTTGCACTGGAGGGTCTGAAAGTAAAGCAGATGACAGATTCTTCCTGAACAACAACTTCCTCTGGAACTTCCTCTAGATGGATCTTTGATTATACAGACTCTTCTTTTTACACTATGTGTTTTAATTTTAAAAGACTCTTTCCTCTAGAGTCTTTAGACTGTAATATAAAAGCCCTTGTGGACTTTGTAGCTCCACCACTCTTCATTAAATGTGATTGGTTATTTCAGTTCAGTTTTATTTCTGGTTTCATATTTCATGTCAAGTTCAAGTTAATTTATTTATATAGCACATTTAAACAGCCACTAGACAGACCAAAGTGCTTTACAGAACAAGCATATAAAAAATAAAAGCAGCAAAACAACCCATAAACATATAGAGAACATCTAAACTAAGATTAACTTTAAAACAAAGACACAAATGTAAAATAGTAAAAACAGCCCAAGAAAAATCATCAATATGCTAAAGAGAACAGGTATGTTTTAACCAAAGACTTAAAAGCAGAGAGTTTTGGAGCCGTTCTGATCTCTAGAGGGAGGGTGTTCCACAGACGAGGCCCTGCCACCGCAAAAGCACGCTCCCCTCTACGCTGTAGTCTGACACGAGGGACTACCAGCATCGCCTGGTCGTGGGATCTGAGACTTCTGGACGGAATGTACGGATGAATAAGTTCAGAGAAATAAACCGGAGCTATGTTGTGTAAAGATTTGTAAACAAAGAGGAGGATTTTAAAATCTATTCTCTGCTGAACTGGTAGCCAGTGTAACAATCTGAGGATAGGAGAGATATGATCATATTTGCGACAATTAAGGATAAGTCTGGCCCCAGCATTTTGGCTAACTGAAGACGGGAAATTTGAGAATCTGATATACTGCAATATAGTGAGTTGCAATAGTCCAGCCGACACGTGATGAAAGCATGAACCGCCATTTCCAGAGTTATTGGAGTGAGAAAGCCTTTGATTTTAGATAGTAAACGAAGTTGGTAGAAACCGGAACTGATTACAGATAAGATGTGTTTATCAAACTTTAAGGACTGGTCAACAAGAACACCTAAGTTCCGCACTCCGGTAGATTAAAAGGGAGATAGACTCCCCAAGTCTGGGCTTGTACATTGGGACCTCTCACTCGGGCTGAAAACAATGACCTCGGTCTTATCATCATTTAGAGAGAGGACATTTTTAGCCAGCCATGCCTTCTCCTCCTCTAAGCATAGCAGAAGAGAATTTAATGCTGCAGGATTATTTCGTTTAATTGGAATGTAAATTTGATCATGATCTTTCTAAATCTACTGTATAATTTGCTGTAGTCTTGAACAGAGGTAGTTCAGTCTGAGACTTCCCTCTATTGGAATATTCTGTCCATCACACCCATTTTCGTGTTTAAAGATTGTTTTCAAAAATCAATGGAGATAAACAACACATTTACAGTTTTTATTTGATACTCTAAAGAAGCTAAAATAAAACAACTTATGCTCTGCGTCTATGTTTATTCAGACCAGTGTCATTGATTAGGATGATTATGAAAATATTTGCTGGTGGATGCAAACTTTAAATGATATTGAAAATGTGTCTGTTTGCTTTATCAAATAATGTAGATATGCTGTAGTAATCTACTCTAAATAATTGCACATTGATCAGAGTACAAAATCTCTATCAAGGTACTATTTATCCCGAAATGTCTTATTTTATTTTTTTACAATCAATCTGGTTTTCCTGTCACTGTTGACTGAAGAGTAGAGCAGTGAAGAGTGGAGTCTCTCACTTCAGCAGAGGACATTGATTACACAGAAAAATCTTTCTGGATGGTTTTGGGGCGTCAGTAGTGATGGCCATACAAGGCTTCATTACTGTTCTTCTAGCAGCAGGATATTATGCTAGCAGTGTTAACTCAGATTTTCTTTTTCAAAATAAAAGCCATAATTGAAATATATCAGGCAATATACGTAGTTAGCAATCTAGTCTGTACATTTTATGTTTAATGTCCGTTCCAATATTGTTTATGTCCGTTCTTTTTTGCAGACTATAATGTTACTATATTGCCAGTATAATATCCTGCTGCTAAAATAATGCTAATAAAGACTCGTTTGGCCATCACGGGGTGTCGGTATCTGCAATTGGCCATTTTTACAATAAAAGCATTTAAAGGAAAAAGGCTATGACTGAGTCAGATGAACAGAGGAATGTTTTATCAAAGCAGCATGCAGCCAGAACATGAAGGATCAGCCAGTTTTTCCTGACCAGTCAGTCAGTTTAAAGAGTAACAGTTTAGAAGCTGAACAGTGTTTATCTGTCTGCTACAGAGCTCTGACAACATCTGTCCTACTGTTGATGCTTCGTGTAGTTCTGAACTGTATTCAGTAGTAGATCATTAAGTGGCGTCTGTCTGAATAACATGTTGTATCCTCTGACACGAAGTTGTGTGCTTTGTAAAGCTTTTCCATTCTGGTTGACTTTCCAACTACACCGCCAAGCAGTGGGATTTTTGAGGGACAGTTACAACCATTTCTATTGCGGCTTTTCCAAAAAGCAAAAGCTTTCCAAACCTATGCCATTTAAAGGCACTGTCTTTCAAAATACCACACCTATGAACTAACTGTTCAAACACAGCCGTCAGGTGTCTCATCCTCACCCTCCCTCTTCCTCTAACTGCAATATTACTTTCCATTTTTCTTCTCGACAGGTCAACTCACTTTTTATAGTGTTTATGCTTGATTGGTGAGTTTACCTGTTGACAACAAAAAGGGAAGGTAACATTGCAGTAAGAGAAAGCAGGAGAGAGTGAGGATGAGGGGGGAGCCCGTGGAGGAAGAAGGATAGGGAGAGCAGATGAGATACATTGTCATCTGGGACACTGGGCAATGCTCTGCCTCCGTCATTTGTTATTGTTTGTATTTTCACTTTTAGAATGTGTTTCAGTGGGAGGATTTCAATGCGACGTCAGCTGTGCTGTTAACCCCATTGAGGAGGTTTTTCTGTGCATGGCAGTGGAAGGTTTACAATCTCCATCCCTATGTCAGGATACCCCTCATTCAAGCCGTGGAGGAGGCCTGCGACCAAATAAATGTTTTCCCCCATTGTTTACACATTAAAATTGGTTCTTGAAATGCAATCACAGAAAGCTGAAACTCATGTACCAAACCCCTGAACCAAGTCTGCAAAAATTCAAGAACAGATTCAAGCACGATTCTTGCTTTACACTCTTTTGCCAATTCTCTAGCACACTTTCCCAAACCCTTTTTTGCAAAAATCCTTGTTTTGTAAATGTTTAAACTTTTTTTGATTGTCAGCCTTTTACATGTCTGGCAGCTCGTAAAAAGGGAGGCACTTTCATCTTTTGATGGTGCAATCATTTGTGCATTTAAGTGTATAGCACCAACTACACTGGGTGGTCCAGCTATGGCCATGAAGTCGGTATCGTTTCTTTGTAGTTGGCGAACATCTTGAGTAAACCGAATGTTTTGTCACATGATATGGGGTCAGGCGAGGGCATTTATTGTTCGATGTAATATTCTGCTAACAGATTGTTGGGTTGTTTCTGTTTGTTGGTGAAATGACTGCATCCCGACTTGCTATAATATGATCATAATACCCTCACGATTAAGGCAATATTTTGTTAAAAGCTCAGGATCAATAAATGTTTCAAAAACAGGCGGAGGGCCGGCAGCCGCCCTTTTAGGATTGTTTGTGATTTGCTCTTAGTGACTTAGGAGTCTGTTGGCTTATGGCTCTTTTGTAGAATAATAAAGGACCCAAGTCAGGGGGAGAAGCGTTCCTTGTTGTTTATTTTATGTCTTTCTTAGAAGTTCTGCCTTCTTCTGATCTCTCTCTTCATGGTCTTTCCAGATGTCTCTGTGCTTCTCCAAATGTCTTTGTCTTTAACAGCATATATATACTAGACAAACCTATAGTACACTGGCTGTCTTCCAATCATATAAGTGCAATGTATGTTCCACCCTCCCTCTGTTCCTTGGACCCATACAGGAATGTATGAACAAACCATTGGGGAATGTGTGGGATAATGAACACCACATGTCCAACCATTGACCTTTGTGCAGTTTCCAAGCAAGGAAAGAAAATGGCACATATTTGCAAAGCAGTACTCTGTGTTGTGTCCTCTAACAAAAGTATATCAGGAAAAAGACATGCTTTCTCACAAGTCCTCTTGAATACTCCAAACTTTTCACAGATTTAGGAGCTGGTTTTAGTGCCGTAACATTTTGTGAGATACTCTTAGATCGAAAAAGTTCTTAATTTGGGCTGACACACCCATTATTATTGAGTTTCTCCTAAATCAGCTTGTTAGGAGTTACCTTTAGCCATAAGATGCTTTGTAAATACTGTGATGGTAATTCCATCAATATGAACTCTTAAAGGAGGAAGTACAGCAACAAGATTCTCTTGGCATAATTAGCAGTTTATTTGCAAATAGAGAGACACGTCAAAAGCTTACAGAATAACCTTGTGAGGAATCTCTGAGGTAAATACAACAGTCAGTATGTATTACAGTTAAAAGGGTTGTGGTAAGTTAATGCCCAGCTGTCCTATGTCAATAATACACATTCTTTTTGTTTTGTCAATACCTAAGTTTTAACCAAGGGGCTGGCTGTCCATCCCCACATTGGTTACCTTTTCAACTCTGAAAAGGACATACAGCATCTGAACAAACAACAGATACTCTGATGGATTACAGATTTACAAGGCAGATTTACGAGTAACCCTATAATCTGCTGATACCAGTCAATAATGACCAAACAAATACCAGATCCCCCTCTCCTACATTCCTTTTCTTATCTAAACATGGGACTCAGTACCTTTAACTAGTAACCCATTTATGCAAGTATACATCAGTTCAAGAATTTCCATAACAATACAGCCCCAGAGCTTTAGCATTATAAAAGGCCAGAGGTGGAAGTCAGTGGTGAAGCAAGAGATAGAGGTCAAGGAGTGAGAGTAAGAGGAGGACAAGGCTGAGGAAGGATAGTTGTCTCAGATGAGATCAGGGCCACATTGGTTGACCTTGTACTCAACCATGGATTGAGTATGAGGGAGGCTGAGTTCGGCCCAACCTGAGCCGTTACACAATAGCATCCATCCAGTACATTCAGAAATGAGAACCGGTAAGTTACCTACCATGCTCTTTATGTATGAATACTGTAGTAGACTGATGTCCGACATATCAGTAGGCCTATGTTACTCAGTGATTGTTGGCCAACATGTGAATGTCCCTGGATAGTGTGGAGGGAATATCACCATGGGAATATCCCTGGACAGTGTGGAGGGAATACCACCATGTGAATGTCCCTGGACAGTGTGGAGGGAATACCACCATGTGAATGTCCCTGGACAGTGTGGAAGAAATACCATCTTGTGAATGTCCTTGGACAGTGTGAAGGGAATATCACCATGTGTGTCATGGTGCAGTGAGCAGCAGCGCCACCGTGCCATAATTTCTCAAGTTCCCATATTCTCACGAACACATCCCGGACTGTCACATGTTTTCAATCCTTCACACCAGGTCCCAATTTGAATCGTTTGTATGTGTATATATGTTTCCCCTCTGCTCCCCACATTGTGGCTCATTGTTCTTGTCGTGTTTGGATGTCGTGTATGTTGCCGTTGTTTGTAAGTACTTGTGCCATTGCATATTGTCGTTTTTGCTGCTTTAGTCAGCCCTTTGCTTTTGTCTGTTTTGTACTCAGTGTTTGTTTATTTCTTGTCTATTAAAGACTCCACACCGACTACACCTGCCTGCACCTGGTTCCTTGCTCTCGCAACACATCACTACACCACCTTTTGTGACAATGTGAATGTCCCTGGACAGTGTGGAGGGATACCACCATGTAAATGTCCCTGGACAGGGTGGAGGGAATACCACCATGTGAATGTCCCTGGGCAGTGTGGAGGGAATATCACCATCTGAATGTCCCTGGACAGTGTGGAGTGGAGGGAATATCACCATGTGAATGTCCCTGGACAGTGTGGAGAGGAGGGAATATCACCATGTGAATGTCCCTGGGCAGTGTGGAGGGAATATCACCATGTGAATGTCCCTGGACAGTGTGGAGTGGAGGGAATATCACCATGTGAATGTCCCTGGACAGTGTGGAGAGGAGGGAATATCACCATGTGAATGTCCCTGGACAGTGTGGAGAGGAGGGAATATCACCATGTGAATGTCCCTGGACAGTGTGGAGAGGAGGGAATATCACCATGTGAATGTCCCTGGACAGTGTGGAGAGGAGGGAATATCACCATGTGAATGTCCCTGGACAGTGTGGAGTGGAGGGAATATCACCATGTGAATGTCCCTGGACAGTGTGGAGTGGAGGGAATATCACCATGTGAATGTCCCTGGACAGTGTGGAGTGGAGGGAATATCACCATGTGAATGTCCCTGGACAGTGTGGAGGGTATATCACCATGTGAATGTCACTGGACAGTGTGGAGTGGAGGGAATATCACCATGTGAACGTCCCTGGACAGTGTGGAGTGGAGGGAATATCACCATGTGAATGTCCCTGGGCAGTGTCGAGGGAATACAACCACGTGCGGAGCTGTTAGCCAGCATCACCAAGCCAATCTCCATCACCAAGCCAACCTTTGTCCCTACAACACCGCCTTTCTCATCTCATTCCTTGACACGTTACATGGCATCTTCATTCCATCCGGGCAGAGGGGTGGACCAGAGCAGCACAAGTATGTTGTCATCTGGGACAACATGAGTTTCCATTGGGCCACTACGGTCCGCAACTGGTTCATTGACAACCTACAATTAATTTTTCTATACCTCCCATATTCCCCATTCCTGAATCCAATTGAATATTTATTTTTGTATGGCGATGGAAGTTGTGTGACCACAATCTCCTTGCACACATGCCTCATCTCCAGGCAATGGAGCATGCATGTGGTGAAGTTGATGTGGAGGCTTTTGGTGGCTGGATCCGTCACTCCAGAAGATACAGGTGCTGGTCATAAAATTAGAATATAATCAAAAAGTTGATTTAATTCAGCAATTCCATTCATAAAGTGAAACTTGTATAATGTATACATTCATTCCACACAGACTGATATATTTCAAGTGTTTATTTCTTTTCATTTTGATGATTATAACTGACAACTAATGAAAACCCCAAATTTAGTATCTCTGAAAATTAGAATATTGTGAAAAGGTTCAATATTGAAGACACCTGGTGCCAAACTCTAATCAGCTAATTAACTCAAAACACCTGCAAAGGCCTTTAAATGGTCTCTGAGTCTAGTTCTATAGGCTACACAATCATGGGGACGACTGCTGACTTGACAGCTGTCCAAAAGACGACCATTGACACCTTGCACAAGGAGGGCAAGACACAAAAGATCATTGCTATAGAGGCTGGCTGTTCAGAGTGCTCTGTGTCCAAGCACATTGATAGAGAGGCGAAGGGAAGGAAAAGGTGTGGTAGAAAAAAGTGTACAAGATTTAGGGATAACCGCACCCTGGAGAGGATTGTGAAACAAAACCCATTCAAAAATGTGGGGGAGATTCACAAAGAGTGGACTGCATCTGGAGTCAGTGCTTCAAGAACCACCACGCACAGACGTATGCAAGACATGGGTCTTTGCAATGTCATGGGGTTGGTCCACTGTGTTTTCTGAGGTCCAAAACCAACGCAGCCGTCTACCAGGACGTTTTAGAGCACTTCATGCTTCCTACTGCTGACCAACTTTATGGAGATGCAGATTTCATTTTCCAACAAGACTTGGCACCAGAACACAGTGCCAAAGCTACCAATACCTGGTTAAAGGACTATGGTATCCCTGCTCTTAATTGGCCAGCAAACTCGCCTGACCTTAACCCTATAGAATATCTATGGGGTATTGTAAAGAGGAAGATGCGATACGCCAGACCCAACAATGTAGAAGAGCTGAAGGCCACTATCAGAGCAACCTGGGCTCTCATAACACCTGAGCAGTGCCACAGACTGATCAACTCCATTCCACGCTGCATTGCTGCAGTAATTCAGGCAAAAGGAGCCCCAACTGAGTATTGAGTGCTGTACATGCTCATACTTTCCATGTTCACACTTTTCAGTTGGCCAACATTTCTAAACATAAATTTTTTGTATAGGTCTTAAGTAATATTCAAATTTTCAGAGATACTGAATTTGGAATTTTCATTAGTTGTCAGTTATAATCATCACAATTAAAAGAAATAAACATTTGAAATATATCAGTCTGTGTGTAATGAATGAATATAATATACAAGTTTCACTTTTTGAATGGAATTACGGAAATAAATAAACTTTTTGATCCATCCATCCATCATCTTCCGCTTATCCGGGGCCGGGTCGCGGGGGCAGCAGTTTAAGCAGGGATGAGGACCATGGCCTCGGATTTGGAGGTACTGATTTTCATCCCCACCGCTTCACACTCGGCTGCAAACCGTCCCAGTGCATGCTGAAGGTCCAACTTTTTGATGCACCTTTAATTACATTATTGTATAGTTTTGAATGAAGTGATTTATTTTGCAAAAGATCTGTGTTCTGCTACTTGTATGTGTGGTTATGGGAATTGTGTGTATGTTTTTTGACAAAATGACTTTTTAGAATAGGGCTTTAGCAATCATATTTATTTTTTCTCAAATTGAAGACAACTGATGTTCCTGATATTTGATGTGAATACATTACAGGTGTGACCACAGTTCTCTGATCCAAACCTTTGATATATGATATCAAATTGTGTTTTGATGTTTAATTTTTATCCAAACAACAACAAAGCATTTTGGTCTGCAGGTTTTTGTACAGCCTCTTATACACTTTGTATCACTGTGATCCCTGAGAGCACAGTAGTAGAGAGCTGTGTCTGACAGGGTTAATTGTTGGATGATCAGTTCAGTTGATGTATTAGATGTTGTGGAGTCATATCTGTTATCAGATATTTCTTCATCATAACTATTTGACTTGGCTTTATACAGTATAAGTATTTAATTTCATGGCATAACAACTTACTTTTTAATTTCATTCGTGAATTACATTGATACAAAACAACTATCAGTAAAGGTGACGCTAACTTTTTCATCAAGTGAAAAGACGATAAAATCGTGGAATCTACCAGAAATTGTCGCAATACTGTACAAGTAAGTTTAGACTTACCCTGAATGTTGTAGCCAGCTATGTTTCTGTCTATCTTGACCCAAAAAGCATGACCGAGTGCATACTTTGAAAATCCACAAGAAATAGTTGCAATATAACCAGAATTGCGGGCCGCAATTAAAATGAATACATTTATTTGTTCCAACTAGATTCAAACTCAGGTCTTCCAGGTGAGAGGCTCTGTCTTTAACCACTACACCACGGCATTACACGCTTCATCACTTGCTTGACACCGTTGAGGATTTTGTTAAACTGACTAACATTTCTTATTAAGTTTACCTCCACCATAGCGTCTATGAACTCTATGGCTTTTGCCACTGGTCGTTTTAACAGCTTATTAGCAGGTAATAGGCTTACTAGTATCTACTAACTTCCTAGGAATAGTCATGAGAATTGAGCATTTGCTAGCGAGACTGAAGATTAACCTTTGCATGCCAGAAACAGTCGCAATATAACCGTAAATAGTTTTATTTAAGGCTTACTATAATGTAGATACTGAAGATATATATTATACAGAATAATTAATAACGCATACTTTGTTTTGACTGAGAGGAGATACAAACGTGAGACCTATAGTTTGCAGGTCCGCTTCTCTATCCACTGTGCTATTTTACATGGGGTACCCACTCACTCACTCAATAAGATACATTCACACTTCTTGGTCGGCTCCGCTTACACAGTCCGGCAAAATCAAATTGTCAGAGCAATATGCTGTTGTAAAAAGAAGTGAAATGTACAACTTAGGCCATTAACCATCAATTACCAAAGACAAAATTGAAAATAAACTTTGGTATATATTTTGGTGATTGTTAGTGAAATGTGAAATAAGTTGTTTACCTGAGGTTCAAATGAGAACCAGTACCAGATAGTTCTCCATGTTGAACAAATACATACTAGATCTGATATCTGCCTTGGTTACTTGTTTTCTGCAGAGAGAAAGGGGTGTTACTTTACCAGACAGGAAATAAATGGTTTATAGGTTCTTATAATTGTGTATCATCAGGTTTTCTGTGTTTGTAAATGTGGGTTTTTGTCATATCATATACAGTTGTCTGTTTGTATTATCAGTGTATGTTTTTGTAGTTTTTCTTGGTTTCCTGTCACTGTGAGTCTCAGACTCTGTCACTTAAACACAGGGGATCAGATCCACACATCTTCTCTTTTTTCAGTTTAACAGAGAAGTGAGAGTCAGGATAATCAGCTTTTGTCACAGTCTCTGTGTGTTAGGTTCTGTTTTCCTTATGTTTGGCTTTTGCCATTCCTTTTGAACATACCCTGTTCTGTTTGGTTTTTGTCCTTGGTTTTTGAATGTGGCTGGTCTTTCTGTATTACTGTTTCCACATGTGTCTTGTATGCAACATCAGTGTGTGCCTTTTTAAGTTCCTCCTGCCCCTTTGTTTCTGGTTGATCATTGTTGCTGTCGCTGTTGCTTGTTCCTGCCATTTTGGGCCTTTTGTTTTTTCAGCCAAGTTTGTTTATTAAAAGGCCTTTTGTTTAAGCCACCTCTGTGCCGGTGTCCTGCTACACCTGCAGCATCATGACAGAATAACCAACCGTCAACAAAGGACGCAGCAAAGGTGGACGGTAGGGAAACTCTTTGGATGGCTGGATTCAGACTCCGAGGAGGAGGACCTCTACCATCACCCACTGGAGGGCTGGCCTTCCTGTGGCCACCCCAAAACCAAGCTAGGTAAAAGACCACAGCGACGGGGAGCAAAGACAGTGGACTGCCCAGAGTCCTGCCTGGCCTTGTCCGAGCCCTGTTCCATGGCCTCCCCCATGTCGTGTGGACTGGACAGGCAGCAGGCCATCTGTCGCACCCAGCCCTGCCCTGCTCCGCGCCCTGCCACCACGTCCTGCCACCCCGCCCTGCCACCACGCCCTGCCCTGCTCCGCACCCTGCCGCCCAGATTCCACCCCAAATAAAAAAAAAATGGGGGGGGGGGGGGGGGGCCTTCGTTGGAGCCCGAGCCAGAATGGTTAGAAGAAGTGTTCCTACTGCCGACGAGCCCCTGTCCCCCCGCTCCTGTCCCGGTGTCCAGTCTCGGCTGCCAACTCTTCCTGCTCCCGAGACCAGGCTGCCACCTCCTCCCAACCTGTTCCGTTGCCTCCAGCTCCCCTAGCCTAGAGCCCCTGACTCCTCCAGCTCCCCTGACTCCTCCTACTCCTGCTGCTCCTGCTCCCCCTGTAGGGCCGCTGCATCCTCCTGCTTCCGAGGTGGGGCTGCCACCTCATCCCGCTCCTGTTCCTTTTACCCTTCCTGATCCTTATCCGGGTCCTGGTTCCACTCCTGCTTCAGTTTCCCTTCCCTCGGTGGTTCCTGGTCCCCGGCACAAACCAGTTTTACTTACTCAAACATGTTCTGAGGGCACAAAGAAATTGATTGGTTTAGGCGAACACCCAATCAAGCTGGATCAAAAAACAAGTGAACATTATCTCGACCATAAATTCACCACTGAATGTAATCAAGTCAACAGGCAAACTTACTCTTTCACTGACATTAGCAAAATTGTATGCTTCTTGATGTAATTTGAAGTGTTCATGTGTGTCACCTCCTCCATTTTGAATGGCCACTCCCGAACCTTCAGATATTTACATAAACAAAGCATATTAATGTGCAATAATTACTTTGATCAACTGGATATATACAAGAACAACCATTTTGATCAACTGTGTTTGACCAAGATACAGTTGTGCTCAAAATGTTGCATACCCTTGGAGAATTAGTAATATATGTGTCACCACCTAGGGTTACACTAGACTAGAGAACTAAATCTGGTTCTATTCTGGATTTTGCCACACACACACAGACCAATAATTCACTCTGAACAATTTATTAATAAATATATAAAAAGTTACTCAAAAAATGGTGAACAAAGTCTGTATCCACAAAAGTTAAAACATTCTTAAAACGGACATCCGGGATTCCAGGGACAAAGAGGCAGAGCTGTAGACGTCGGTACTGTCTCTTTAAGGGTGGGCACAAACTAGCAGAGTACAAACCCCGGCTCGCTTAATGAAGTTGCAGCCTTCCGTCTTGCGTCGCCAGTCCCTCTTGACTGGGGAGAGAAGAGAGGAAGAGAGAGCACCCCAGATCGGCCTTTTACAAGACTTGATTTGACAGAACGCATAAAACAGGTACTCGCCTGATGTCGCTATTTGTGTGATCCCCAGCGATCTACTGGCTGTACCCCGCAGGCAGTGGTTTTCTCTGGTTTGGGTAGGCCCGTTCTCTCTGTCGTTCGTTCTCCCCCTCCTTTCTCGCTAGGATTTCAAATATCCTTTTATTTGCTGCTTGGCCAATCATTGCAGCAGTCTCATTAGCTGTGTTAGTTGAAGGCAGATGTGGATCAAGCGGCGTGGGCATGGCAAACCAAGAGCTGTCAAAACTGCAACAAAAACAAAGACCATGCGTACGAACCCAAAACAACTCATATGACCAACACATACACACAATACCATGCCGCCAAACTAAAACAAATTACACATTAAAACACTGCAAATTATTATAACAACAAACACTAACTCATAAATACTAGACAAAAGTTGAGTAATTAATTAATGGAAAAGGAATCAAAGTGTAGTCTTAGTTGCCTTCCGTGACATATGTACCATTTGTGAAGAAAACATGAGTGAGCAGGCAACACACATGTCTAATATTTCTTATGCGATTCATATTCAAATGTCAGAGGGCACGAAGCAGAACATAGCGTCAGCGTGTAAACTAGCTAGAAACATATGTAAGATGTGCATTGAGTAATTGTCTCTGGGCCCCTCCCAGCTAGGGGTGGTGATGAGCTCTACAGCAGACTTGCGCAACTCAATCGCTGGCTGAAAACGGAGTTCTGCCCCTTGCAGGATGTAGAGTTTGTAGATAACTGCTTCCCTTTTTGGGACTCTCCCAGAAATAGGGCCAGGCCTGATCTGCTGAAGAGTGACGGACTCCATCCTAGCTGAAGTGGTGCTCTTCTTTTATCTAGGAACATTGACAGGAGTCTCACTCCTATAGCCCCACCATGAGATAGGGTGCAGGTCAGGCCGCAGGCTGTTAGCCAGCCTGCTAGCATAGTGGAGTCTGGCGATAGCATAGTCAGAGTAGTTAGTACAGCTTTACCTTTTGCCACTGTGAATCGTTCCAGGCTGAGAAAAGTTAAACAAGATAGTGCTAACAAAAACAACCTTAATAAACAAACCTATTAAGATAAAGCCTTCCTCCACCTCGGTCACAAAATAAAAATGACTGTATCACCTCGCATCTCAAAATGGGACTCCTAAATGTTAGATCCCTTGCTCCAAAGCAGTTGCAGTAAATGAATTAATCTCAGATCATAAACTAGATGTTATTGGTTTATGTGAAAAGTGGCTAAAGCCTGATTAATTAATTGCCTTAAATTAAGCCTCTCCTCCTGGCTATACTAGTGATCATATCCCTTGTGCATCCCGAAAAGGAGGGTGTGTTGCTAAAATGTATGACAGTAAATATAAATGTACTCTCAAACACAAGTTTTACTAATGAAAGTTAACCAGGCCAACAAATCGTTTAACATAGCTACTATTTATGGGCCCCTGGGCCATACACAAAGTTCCTCAATGAGTTTCCAGAATTCTTGTCTAACCTCCTAGTAATGGCAGATAGTATTCAAATTTTTGGCGATTTCAATATTCATATGGAAAAGTCTAATGATCCTCTTCAAAAAGCCTTTGAAGCCATAATTGACTCAATGGGTTTTATCCAACATGTCTCAGATCCAACACATTGCCACATTCACATTTTAGATTTAGTCTTGTCACGAGATATAGATATTGTAGATCTAATAATTTACCCCCAAAATCCTGGATTATCGGATCACTGTCTTATTACATTTACTGTTAAAACAAGAAATCCACTTGCTCTGCAAACAATGAGCTTCAAAAGCCGTACTATAAATTATCAGACTACAAATAAAGTTCGCTCATTAACGACTGAGTGAATGAATCTGTAAACGATCAAATCGAGGATCTAAACTCAACACTGGGAAATGCATTAGATACAGTTGTACCACTAAAAACAAAATAAATATGCAACAAGAAACTTGCTCCCTGTTACACAGACAATACTAGAGCACTTAAGCAAGCCTCCAGAAAATTGGAGCGAAAGTGGCACTGCACCAAGTTTGAATTATTAGCCTGAATAGACAGTACACTATAATACCGAAAATCACTCACGTCTGCTCGATCGGCTTATTTCTCCAAACTGATTGAGGGGAATAAAACCAATCCAAAATTTCTCTTCCATACAGTTGCAAAGTTAACAAAAAAGCAAAGCTCAACAAGTGAAGTGGGTCTTCACTTTAATTGTAATGAATACATGAACTACTTTGATGAAAAGATCATCACCATTAGAAAACAAATAATTGACTCCTGCTTAAATAGTTATGGTCCTCAAAATCTCAGTTGTCCTGAGAATTTCCTGAACCTCCCTGACCAGGTGTCATTGGGGACACTTACATTTTTTGATACCGTATCGCTCGACACATTCACTAAATCTTTTATGAGTTCTAAACCCACAAACAGTCAGCTAGACCTGATTCCAACAAAATTATTTAAGGAGCTATTTCCTGTGCTAGGTAAGCCAATATTGAACATAATAAATTGCTCCCTTTCCTCCGGATGTGTACCAAACTTACTAAAAACAGCGAAAATTAGGGCTCTTCTAAAAAAATCTCATCTGGATCCCGACATATTAAACAATTATAGGCCAATATTGAACCTCCCGTTCCTCTCAAAAATCATAGAAAAATTTGTTTCCCAACAACTGAATGCCTTCCTGAAGACAAATAACATTTATGAAATGCTCCAGTTCGATTTCAGATCCCAACATAGTACTGAGACTGCACTCATGAAGGTAACACATTATCTTCTAATGGCCTCAGACAAAGGTTTCGCATCCGTCCTGTTGCTTCTTGATCTTAGTGCTGCTTTTGACAGTATTAATCACTCACTTCTCTTAAAGAGACTGGAAACCCATATTGGGCTACATGGACATGTTCTAGCCTGGTTTAAATCTTATTTATCTGAAAAATATCACTTTGTAAGTGTGGATGGCATATCCTCTGAAAAGTCAAAGGTATGCTTTGGTGTTCCTCAAGGCTCGGTTCTGGGCCCATTATTGTTCTCACTATAAATGCTGCCTCTGGGCGATGTAATCCGAAATCACAATGTAAATTTTCACTGTTATGCTGACACACAGTTATATATTTCAAAGTTAGCTACTTTGGAAGCATACGTTTCAGATATTAGGAAGTGGATGACAGAGAACTTCTTTCTCTTAAACAAAAAAAACCCTGAAATGCTTGTTTTAGGACTCAGGAAACAAAGATCTGACTGCGAACCTCGACGGCTGCATGGTCGTATCCCAAAAAACTATAAGAAACCTTGGCGTTACCCTTGACCCTGACCTCTCCAATGATGAACATATAAAATATGTCTCAAGAGTTGCTTATTTTCAACTTCGAAACATTGCAAAAATATGAAACTTTCTATCAAAAACTGATGCAGAAAAACTAATCCATGCTTTTGTTACTTCTAGACTAGATTACTGCAATGTTCTTCTTTCCGGTAACCCTGACAAATCAATAAATAAACTTCAATTAGTGCTGCACACGGGTATCTGACTGCCTGTTAGGGATAGGGCTGATTTTAAGATTTTACTGTTAACCTATAAATCAGTACATGGACTTGCTCCTACTTACCTCGCTGAAATGTTGCAGACATACATACCCACACGTAACCTATGATCGCAAGATGCAGGCCTTTTAAATTGTACCTAGAATTTCTAAACAAACAGCCGGAGGCAGGGCCTTTTCTCATAGAGTTCCACTACTCTGGAATAATCTGCCAATTAAGGCTGTCCCTGTCCTTGTCCATCTGGTCATACTTCTGACCTAGTCTAAATTTAAATACACTCTAGATTTAGCCCACATGCATTCATAAATTATTCCACTTGGACTCTTGATATCTCACCCGGCACAGCCAGAAGAGGACTGGTCACCCCTCTGAGCCTGGGTCCTCTCTAGGTTTCTTCCTAAATTTTGGCCTTCTTCGGGAGTTTTTCCTAGCCACTGATATTCAACACTACTGCTCATTGGGGTTTAAGGCCGGGTGTTTCTGTAAAAGCACTTTGCGACAACTGCTGTTGTAAAAGGGCTTTATAAATACATTTTATTGTTTTGATTGATTGATAAAATAAAGCATGGCAAAAAAAAATAATGAAAAAGCCCTTAGTTCTCAATACAGTCTATTGCCCCTTTAGCATAAATGACAGCATGCAGTCTTTTGTAATAGTTGTCTATGAGGTATATATCACTGTCATTTTCTCAAGCATCCTCCAGAATGGAATTTCAGAGCACTCACTGACTGCAGCTCACTGGGTATTTGAGTTGGTTTGTTTGATGTCATCTTCATGCTCTTTCCACACCTGCTATACGTTTTGCTGTAGTTTGAAATGGATCTACTTCAGCTCTTGACTTCCCTCAACAGCGTATTAGATAGTTTGGTATCAATCTGCCCAGTTGGAAATACACTAATATATCAATTACGGTCACTTGTGGGACAATACATGTCGGGGCATTGTCAAGCCAGGACCGACCCAATTACAATGTTATAACAATGAATTACTGGTTTTATATCGTTTCCTAACTGGGGCTTCTGGCAGACATAAACAGTGAATACTGTACAGACGGGTGTATTGTCATTTTCACCTACAATATGTTTTGTATGGGTGCTGTATATCCTGCTGTCACAGTGGGCCCCAGAGCACAGTAATACACAGCAGAGTCAGACAGCTGCAGTCCCTGGATCCTCAAGGGGATTGAATTTGTCTTGGTATCAAGATCAGCATGAAATCTATCTTTGAAGTCTGCGGCATTGTCCCCAAATCCATATTTGGGACGCATAAGCATGTAATTTGGGTGGTCATTAGATCCTTGTTTGTACCAGAACAGGTATATACCATCCTGAGTATAAAATGTACAGCCCAGTGTGACCTGACCTCCCTCGGTAGTGATCACATCTCCTGTTGGCTGAGTGACTGAGTCTTCTCCTCTGCATTCTGGAAAGGAAGATAATCCTGATATATAAGGGAGAAAATAAAGAAGCAACATGATTGTTGAAATAATCATGTATGAATAAATACTGAAATATATTTTTGGTCAAAAGGCAGTGGAGCAAATGTAGTAGACCAATACATAAAATAACAGTTATCGTACCACAATAAAACGCTGCAATAATCAGAATATTCTTCATCCAAGACTCCATGTCTACTGATGGTAGTTAAGGAGAAAATAAACACACTTGTATGTCTCCTGGGCTTGTTAAACCACCTCTCTGAATGTTGTAGCTCTGACTTAGGAGTCATTGAGTAAGAGATTATACAAAGCTGTCTACAATAGGGGAGGAGCCTATACAATGTTCTCCAAAATTAATTGACGCCTTTACAGATGAACAAAAAGGCTTGGGGAAATGTCTGTTAGAATGGTACAGTGAGGGAAAATATTATTTTATCCCCTGATGATTTTCTAAGTTTGACCCCTGCCAAAGAAATGATCCGTCTATAATTTTAATGGTAGGTTTATTTGAACAGTGAGAGACAGAATAACAACAACAAAATCCAGAAAATACATGTCAAAAACGTTATAAATGGATTAATCCCATAGAAACTCTGGAGAGAGCTGAAGGTTTGAGTTGCCATGTGAAGGTTTGAGTGGCAGCTGAAATCATCAAGTATCGTCTTGATCTGCAACACAAACAGGAGGACTTTGGACAGGGACAGCAACGGGTCTTTCAAGCCAGATACTCCACAGTTGTGAGCCAGGACCTCATGTCCTCCTAAGTTCAAAAAGAGAAGAGACTGGGAAAATTCAGAAAATGCATTCCTCATATCAACAAGGATTTATAGTGGAGAAGGAGAACTTAGTGGAGAAGGAGAACTGACCCTACTCCCCCAGCACAATAATATAGCAGCGTAAGATCGTGGGACTGAGACGGGGGTCCAGTGACACAGTGGCCCTATCTGGGGGAGGCCCCGGACAGGGCCCAACAGTCAGGAAATCAATCCACCCACATTGCCAAGCATCAACCAAAGGGACACCCACCAACCGCAACCAACCTGCATGAGGGCCAAGTATTGCCAGGAGAGTACAGCCCAATTGCACAAGTGCGCAACAGAGAGACAACAAGCCAGTGACTCCGCTCCCGAGAGGCATTGGAGGGAGGGCATTCCAGTTAGTTTTTCTGCTTCAGTTTTTGATAAAAGGTTTCTGATTTTTGAAAATGAAACAAAAAGCAACACTTAAGACATATTTTCATCAAAGGAGAGGTCAGGGCCAAGGGTAATGCCGAGATTTCTTACAGTTTTTTGGGATACGACCATGCAGCTGTTGAGGTTTACAGTGAGATCTGATAACAAAGCTCTTTGTTTCTTGGGTCCTAAAATGAGCATTTCTGTTTTTCTATAGTTTTAAAGCAAGACGTTCTCTGTCATCCACTAACTAATATCTGTAACGCATGCTTCCAAAGTAGCTAATTTTGGGGCTTCTCCATGCTTCATTGAAATATATAACTGTGTGTCATCAGCATAACAGTGAATGTTGACATTGTGATTCTGGAGGAAGCATACAAAGTGAGGACAATAATGGGCCCAGAACCGGGACCTTGAGAAACACCAAAGCATACCTTTGCCTTGTCAGAGGATATGCCATCCACACATACAAACTGATATATTTCAGATAAATAAGATTTAAACCAGGATAGAACATGTCCACTTAGCTATTTTTAGTAAGTTTGGTGCACATCGGGAGGAAAGGGAGTAATTTATTATGTTAAACATTGGCAGACATAGCACAGGAAATAACTCCTTAAGTACTTTTGTTGGAATCGGGTCTAGCTGACAATTTGTGGGTTTAGAACTCATTACAAATTTAGTGAATGTGTCGAGCAATACATTATCAAAAAATGTAAGTGTCCCCATTGACACCTGGTCAGGGAGGTTCAGGACCTTCTCAGGACAACTGAGATTTTGGGGACTATAACAATTTAAAGAGGAGTCAGTTAATGTTTTCTAATGGTGATGATCTTTTCATCAAAGTAGTTCATGTATTCATTTCAGTTAAAGTGAAGACCCACTTCACTTGTTGAGCATTGCTTTTTTGTTAACTTTGCAACTGTATTGAAGATACATTTTCGATAGTTTTTGTTCACCTCAATCAGGTTGGAGAAATAAGCTGATCAAGCAAATGTGAGTGATTTTCGGTATTGTAGTGTACTGTCTATCCAGGCTAGTCTGAATACTTCCAACTTGGTGGAGCGCCACTTTAGCTCCAATTTTCTGGAGGCTTGCTTGAGTGCTCTAGTATTGTTTGTGTACCAGGGAGCAAGTTTCTTGTTGCGTATTTCTTTTGCTTTTAGTGGTGCAACCGTATCTAAAGTATTTTGCAGTGTTGAGTTTAGATCCTCAATTTGATCGTTTGCAGATTTATTTACTCTGTAAGAATATCAAGGAATCTATTTGTAGTCAGAGAATCTATAGTATGGCTTTTGAAACTCATTGTTTGCGGAGCAAGTGGATTTCTTGTTTTAACTGTAAATGTAATAAGACAGTGATCCGATAATCCAGGATTTTGGGGGGAATTTATTAGATCTACAATATCTATTTCTTGTGACAGGACAAAATCTAATGTGTGATTGTGGCAATGTGTTGGACCTGAGACATGTTGGATAAAACCCATTGAGTCAATAATGGCTTCAAAGGCTTTTTGAAGAGGATCATTGGACTTTTCCATATGAATATTGAAATCGCCAAAAATGTGATTACTATCTGCCATGGCTACAAGGTTAGACATGAATTCTGGAAACTCATTGAGGAACATTGTGTATGGCCTGGGGGGCCTGTAAATAGAAGCTATGTAAAACGATTTATCAACCTGGTTTACTTTCATGAGTAAAACTTCAAAAGAATGAAAATCAGTGACATGCTGCAGTTTTTGTTTTATTTTCCACCGTGAAACAGCCACAAGTATTCTCCAATGCCCGTGGGCTGGGGTGGGCTTGTGTAGGGATTGTGGGTGATGTGCCTCAAATTGTGAAGTAAAGGTTAAAGTTGACAGAAATATAAATACTTAAGTACAAATACTCCACAAAACTACTTGAATACTGTAACAAAGTAATATTACCACAGGGGAGGGGTAAGAGATTTGTCCAATTGAGGATTGGGTTGTGTATGTTGGAAAGGGTTATAGATTTTTCAATTTTAAGCTTGTGTGTGTATGTGGGGAGCGTGCTCGTCAATTTGTTTTTCCGGGTTCATTATCATGAGGCCTACTGCTGTTGGAAAGAAACTGCTATTATGGCGAGAGGTTTTGGCCCTGATAGACCTCAACCTTCTGCCAGAGGGGCGAGCACTGAATAGTCAATTTCCAGGATGAGAGAGATCAGACCCAATTATTGCCATTTGACTCTGTGTCCTGGAGGTGTGTAGATCATATAGAGATTGCAGCCAATCGCTCTCTCTTCAGACAGTGATGGAGGAGGTTGGGATGGACTCTATGATGACAGTGTAGAAGTGCATCATTATAGTCGTTGGCATGTTGAACTTTTCAGCTGCTGAAGGAAGTACATCCTCTGCTGTGTTTTCTTTGTAAGAGAGGTGATGTTCAGCTCCCACTTGAGGTTCTGGGCAATGGTGGTGTACAGAAAGCGAAAGCGACTCAACTGAGGTGACTGGGGAGCCACCCAAGGCAATGGGGGGAGGGCAGCTGGGCTTCATCTGAAGTCTACTATCATCCCCACAGTCTTTAGGGCATTGAGCTCAACGTTGTTCCGATGACACTAATCAGTCCTACCACAAATCAGATATAAGTCCGACAGAATAGTGACTGGAGGTACAGCTGTTGCTGTACCCCAGCAGAAGCCGTTGGTCGATTGCTGTTGGTAGGTACAGTCAATGTCAAACACTGTACTGTCTCTCATTTATCTCATTCATTCATTCATCTTCTTCCGCTTCATCCAGGGCCAGGTCGCGGGGGCAGCAGTCTAAGCAGAGATGCCCAGACTTCCCTCTCCCCAGACACTTCCTCCAGCTCTTCCGGGGGGGCCACCGAGGCGTTCCCAGGCCAGCCGGGAGATATAGTCCCTCCAGCGTGTCCTAGGTCTTCCCCGGGGTCTCCTCCCGGTGGGACGGGACCGGAACACCTTCCCAAGAAGGCGTTCCGGAGGCATCCGAAACAGATGCCCAAGCCACCTCAGCTGACCCCTCTCGATGTGGAGGAGCATTTTTATTGATACAATAATCATTGCCATTCAGATCAGAAATGGTTAGTAATCCATTCCTGAACAACATGGCAAGAAACACCACTTGTTTACTGATAATTATTATATCATGTTCACTCTGGTGTGTTCAGAGTAAAGAGAGAGAGGGAGAGAGAGGGCATGAGCATGTCAACTGGGCAGGCAGAGCTGGTGACATGGAGGTGAGTGAGAAAAGGAGCAAATATTGATGACTGATCTGATATGACCATTTTGGTGTTCCTACGAAATCATACTTAATGTTGGCACAACTGAGGTTAGGTTTAGGGATAGGCCCCACTGAGGTTAGGTATATGCACAGGTGCCATTGAGGTTAGGGTTAGATCAAAGGATGGGGGCAGGGGAATATTCTGTCTTTGGGTAACCAACTAACTACAGGGCACATGGTCCTGGAGCAACATGTATTATGAAGTTGTAGGAATAAAACCAACACTGTGATTGTGAAATTTGAATGGTTAAGTGTCTAACAAATATTTTAAACATTTTTGAATGTCTTTCTGGGGGGACCCCCTACTGATTTGGTCCCCCCCCAATAGTGACTCCATGGCTACGGCCTTGGTCCACAGACCTGTTCGCTCTGTAGGCAAACTGCAATCGGTCTAGTAGATCAGAACTGCAGTGCTTTAGAGTGGATGGGGAGACACCGTCAGGCCCTGTTGCGGGTTTCTCTCTCTTGAATAATCTTTTAATGTCCCCTTCCAAGATTGAAAGTGAATGAGCTGGTACTTAAAGTGGTACTTGCTCTCATTAAACTTCTTGATGCATTTGTTATGTACCCTGGACATTTAAGCCTTCTAAAGATCAGATATACGCTTTTTATGTGATTGCAGGTCTTTCATAATTAAATACTTGGTCTACTTTCAATATGAGTAGACTGGGTCTAGTCTATACACTGCATGCACAATTATTAGGCAAGTGAGTATTCTAATCGTATCATTATTTCTATGCACATTTTCCAACTTCAAACCATATAAACTTGAATTATCATTGGATTGAATCATTTTCAGGTGATATGTATTTGTGTAATGAGGGAGAGTGTGGTGAAAGTGAATTACACTTGAAATCAAGGACAAGGTGGTCAAGAAACAACTCGGTGGCAAGGCACCGGGGGTGGATAAGATTGAGTACCTCAAGTATCTGGATGTTGTGGGGCTGTCTTGTTTGACACGCCTGTGCATCATCGTGTGGTGGTCAGGGACAGTGGCTTTGGGATGGTAGACCGGGGTGGTGGTCCCTCTTTTTAAGAAGTATAGGGGGATCACACTTCTCAGCCTCCCAGGGAAAGTCTATGCCAGGGTTCAGGAGAGGAGAATACGGCCGATAGTAGAACCTCGGATTCAGGAGGAACAGTGTGGTTTTCGTCCGGGCTGTGGAACACTGGACCAGCTCTATACCCTCGACAGGGTGATTGAGGGTTCATGGGAGTTTGCCCAAAACATCCACATGTGTTTTGTGGATTTGGAGAAGGCATTCGACTGTGTCCCTTGTGGCACCCTGTAGATGGAACACACCCTCCATGCATGAATCTGGAAGGATCCTGATCATGGCCAGGGACTGTACCGGTTTCCGTAGTGTCGTGGTAGTAACTTCCGCCTCACACGCGAAAGGTCCCCGGTTCGAGACTGGGGGGAAACACATTTCCCCCGCATGTGAAGAGAACGTGATGTCCAATATGGAACCTGGAAGGGTGGTTGGGAACGATCAGGATCCTTCCTGATGAATTGGCCAACTTGGTGAGACATAATCAAAATGGTGTGACCCGTGACAGAAGCAAACACAGCTTATTTTCTTATAAACGCTGTTGGGGAAAGATGTTATTTGAGATGGGCTACTAGATGGGCTCTGGAGAAGAGTCGACAAAATACGGACTTCTCCTTCAATCTGCAGATCTAAACTCCTTGCGAGAAGAAACTAACGTCCGTGGGTGTGGCCTAGTAGTTTTTAATGGCACAAATTTCAGGTGGCTTACGAAAGACATTTTGGGCACCTAAGGCAACGCAAAGCACATGGTACCTGGTCACTATTGCATGGGTGAAAAAGAAGTGTTTCCACCCGGTCTCGAACCGGGGACCTTTCGCGTGTGAGGCGAACGTGATAACCACTACACTACGGAAACTGGAAGGGTGCCTGAGGACGATCAGGATCCTTCCTGATCATTTGGTCAACTTGGTGAGACGTACTCAAAATGGTGTGACCCGTGACAGAAGCGAACGCCCTTTTCAAAACTTGTCTAATGTTACTCCACTTTTATCTGTATCACTCTGTCCCCCAATCCTGCGTGCTGCCTCCTTAGCGCAGTAGGTAGCGCGTCAGTCTCATAATCTGAAGGTCGTGAGTTCGATCCTCACAGGGGGCATGGCTTTTGAAGCGGTTTCTATAAGGCCTGACACGTTGAGTCGCCGTCCACACCACCATAAAGACAAGACTTCAAGAAAGCAGACACAGGGGATTCAGCACAACTTGCCAACAATTCATAAGCCTCAAGAATAGAAAGGCCAGAATTGACTTTGCCAAAAGTGTTTAGTGACAATGTGACAGAAGCAGCCAGATGAAGTGTGTAGTGACATATTGTCTGCTCAGATTCAGCCAAATTCAGCAAACTTGATTGGATGGCGCTTCACTTTACACATGGACAATGACCCAAAACATACTGCGAGAGCAAATGGAATATTCTGCAATGGCCGAGTCAATCACCTGATCTCAATCCGATGGAGCATGCTTTTCATTTGCTGAAGCCAAAACTTAAGGCAGATAGACCCACAAACAGAGGACAACTGAAGACAGCTGCAGTAAGGGCGTGGCAAAGCATAACAAAAGACCCAACTGTAAATAGTTCCCTAGTATCCAAAACAAGCTCTGCAGCCCTACGCTCTTGATTAGATTGCACTCTGTTGCCATTTGTTGTTCACAAAGCTCTGAAGGGCCAGCTGTGTGTTGATTTGTGACATTTTCACCGTTTCAATTCAGAAAAGGCACATTTTCTTATAAACGCTGTTGGGGAAAGATGTTATTTGAGACGGGCTACTAGCCGAGTAGTTTGTTATTATCCACGTCTTGCCGGCGATTTTCTCTTGTCCGGTGGTTTTCTAGTGTCCACTCCAAAGACATTGGGATAAAGACCTGGAGAAGAGTCGACTAAATACGGACTTCTCCTTCAAGGGATGGAGAAACAAAGGGGCAAATTCCAGTTTTTAGCCACTGGGTTGATTTCAACTGTTTACCCTAGGCACAAATTAGCAGCAAGACTGACATAAATGTGGCCCCATGCAATACAAAGCAAACTGCTGCATGGTCGGACGCTTTGTTAACACTCAGTAGCCGTGAGCCATATTTCTTTTCTCTGAGGTTAGTGTATCATTTGCGGAAAATGTGTTTCCGCCCGGTCTCGAACCGGGGACCTTTCGCGTGTTAGGCGAACGTGATAACCACTACACTACGGAAACCTGTACAGCCCTCAGCCCTGATCAGGATCCGTCCAAAATCATGCATGGTTTGGTCATATTCTAAATCGAGGATGTCATCTGGAGTTGTTGCAGATCTAAACTCCTTGCGAGAAGAAACTAGCGTCCGTGGGTGTGGCCTAGTAGTTTTTAATGGCACAAATTTCAGGTGGCTTACGAAAGACATTTTGGGCACCTAAGGCAACGCAAAGCACATGGTACCTGGTCACTATTGCATGGGGGAAAAAGAAGTGTTTCCGCCCGGTCTCGAACCGGGGACCTTTCGCGTATGAGGCGAACGTGATAACCACTACACTACGGAAACTGGAAGGGTGCCTGAGGACGATCAGGATCCTTCCTGATCATTTGGTCAACTTGGTGAGACGTACTCAAAATGGTGTGACCCGTGACAGAAGCGAACGCCCTTTTCAAAACTTATCTAATGTTACTCCACTTTTATCTGTATCACTCTGTCCCCCAATCCTGCGTGCTGCCTCCTTAGCGCAGTAGGTAGCGCGTCAGTCTCATAATCTGAAGGTCGTGAGTTCGATCCTCACAGGGGGCATGGCTTTTGAAGCGGTTTCTATAAGGCCTGACACGTTCAGTCGCCATCCACACCACCATAAAGACAAGACTTCAAGAAAGCAGACACAGGGGATTCAGCACAACTTGCCAACAATTCATAAGCCTCAAGAATAGAAAGGCCAGAATTGACTTTGCCAAAAGTGTTTAGTGACAATGTGACAGAAGCAGCCAGATGAAGTGTGTAGTGACATATTGTCTGCTCAGATTCAGCCAAATTCAGCAAACTTGATTGGATGGCGCTTCACTTTACACATGGACAATGACCCAAAACATACTGCGAGAGCAAATGGAATATTCTGCAATGGCCGAGTCAATCACCTGATCTCAATCCGATGGAGCATGCTTTTCATTTGCTGAAGCCAAAACTTAAGGCAGATAGACCCACAAACAGAGGACAACTGAAGACAGCTGCAGTAAGGGCGTGGCAAAGCATAACAAAAGACCCAACTGTAAATAGTTCCCTAGTATCCAAAACAAGCTCTGCAGCCCTACGCTCTTGATTAGATTGCACTCTGTTGCCATTTGTTGTTCACAAAGCTCTGAAGGGCCAGCTGTGTGTTGATTTGTGACATTTTCACCGTTTCAATTCAGAAAAGGCACATTTTCTTATAAACCCTGTTGGGGAAAGATGTTATTTGAGACGGGCTACTAGCCGAGTAGTTTGTTATTATCCACGTCTTGCCGGCGATTTTCTCTTGTCCGGTGGTTTTCTAGTGTCCACTCCAAAGACATTGGGATAAAGATCTGGAGAAGAGTCGACTAAATACGGACTTCTCCTTCAAGGGATGGAGAAACAAAGGGGCAAATTCCAGTTTTTAGCCACTGGGTTGAATTCAACTGTTTACCCTAGGCACAAATTAGCAGCAAGACTGACATAAATGTGGCCCCATGCAATACAAAGCAAACTGCTGCATGGTCGGACGCTTTGTTAACACTCAGTAGCCGTGAGCCATATTTCTTTTCTCTGAGGTTAGTGTATCATTTGCGGAAAATGTGTTTCCGCCCGGTCTCGAACCGGGGACCTTTCGCGTGTTAGGCGAACGTGATAACCACTACACTACGGAAACCTGTACAGCCCTCAGCCCTGATCAGGATCCGTCCAAAATCATGCATGGTTTGGTCATATTCTAAATCGAGGATGTCATCTGGAGTTGTTGCAGATCTAAACTCCTTGCGAGAAGAAACTAGCGTCCGTGGGTGTGGCCTAGTAGTTTTTAATGGCACAAATTTCAGGTGGCTTACGAAAGACATTTTGGGCACCTAAGGCAACGCAAAGCACATGGTACCTGGTCACTATTGCATGGGTGAAAAAGAAGTGTTTCCGCCCGGTCTCGAACCGGGGACCTTCTAAACTCCTTGCGAGAAGAAACTAGCGTCCGTGGGTGTGGCCTAGTAGTTTTTAATGGCACAAATTTCAGGTGGCTTACGAAAGACATTTTGGGCACCTAAGGCAACGCAAAGCACATGGTACCTGGTCACTATTGCATGGGTGAAAAAGAAGTGTTTCCGCCCGGTCTCGAACCGGGGACCTTTCGCGTGTGAGGCGAACGTGATAACCACTACACTACGGAAACTGGAAGGGTGCCTGAGGACGATCAGGATCCTTCCTGATCATTTGGTCAACTTGGTGAGACGTACTCAAAATGGTGTGACCCGTGACAGAAGCGAACGCCCTTTTCAAAACTTATCTAATGTTACTCCACTTTTATCTGTATCACTCTGTCCCCCAATCCTGCATGCTGCCTCCTTAGCGCAGTAGGTAGCGCGTCAGTCTCATAATCTGAAGGTCGTGAGTTCGATCCTCACAGGGGGCATGGCTTTTGAAGCGGTTTCTATAAGGCCTGACACGTTCAGTCGCCATCCACACCACCATAAAGACAAGACTTCAAGAAAGCAGACACAGGGGATTCAGCACAACTTGCCAACAATTCATAAGCCTCAAGAATAGAAAGGCCAGAATTGACTTTGCCAAAAGTGTTTAGTGACAATGTGACAGAAGCAGCCAGATGAAGTGTGTAGTGACATATTGTCTGCTCAGATTCAGCCAAATTCAGCAAACTTGATTGGATGGCGCTTCACTTTACACATGGACAATGACCCAAAACATACTGCGAGAGCAAATGGAATATTCTGCAATGGCCGAGTCAATCACCTGATCTCAATCCGATGGAGCATGCTTTTCATTTGCTGAAGCCAAAACTTAAGGCAGATAGACCCACAAACAGAGGACAACTGAAGACAGCTGCAGTAAGGGCGTGGCAAAGCATAACAAAAGACCCAACTGTAAATAGTTCCCTAGTATCCAAAACAAGCTCTGCAGCCCTACGCTCTTGATTAGATTGCACTCTGTTGCCATTTGTTGTTCACAAAGCTCTGAAGGGCCAGCTGTTTGTTGATTTGTGACATTTTCACCGTTTCAATTCAGAAAAGGCACATTTTCTTATAAACCCTGTTGGGGAAAGATGTTATTTGAGACGGGCTACTAGCCGAGTAGTTTGTTATTATCCACGTCTTGCCGGCGATTTTCTCTTGTCCGGTGGTTTTCTAGTGTCCACTCCAAAGACATTGGGATAAAGATCTGGAGAAGAGTCGACTAAATACGGACTTCTCCTTCAAGGGATGGAGAAACAAAGGGGCAAATTCCAGTTTTTAGCCACTGGGTTGAATTCAACTGTTTACCCTAGGCACAAATTAGCAGCAAGACTGACATAAATGTGGCCCCATGCAATACAAAGCAAACTGCTGCATGGTCGGACGCTTTGTTAACACTCAGTAGCCGTGAGCCATATTTCTTTTCTCTGAGGTTAGTGTATCATTTGCGGAAAATGTGTTTCCGCCCGGTCTCGAACCGGGGACCTTTCGCGTGTTAGGCGAACGTGATAACCACTACACTACGGAAACCGGTACAGCCCGCAGCCCTGATCAGGATCCGTCCAAAATCATGCATGGTTTGGTCATATTCTAAATCGAGGATGTCATCTGGAGTTGTTGCAGATCTAAACTCCTTGCGAGAAGAAACTAGCGTCCGTGGGTGTGGCCTAGTAGTTTTTAATGGCACAAATTTCAGGTGGCTTACGAAAGACATTTTGGGCACCTAAGGCAACGCAAAGCACATGGTACCTGGTCACTATTGCATGGGTGAAAAAGAAGTGTTTCCGCCCGGTCTCGAACCGGGGACCTTTCGCGTGTGAGGCGAACGTGATCTGCCCGGTCTCGAACCGGGGACCTTTCGCGTGTTAGGCGAACGTGATAACCACTACACTACGGAAACTGGAAGGGTGCCTGAGGACGATCAGGATCCTTCCTGATCATTTGGTCAACTTGGTGAGACGTACTCAAAATGGTGTGACCCGTGACAGAAGCGAACGCCCTTTTCAAAACTTATCTAATGTTACTCCACTTTTATCTGTATCACTCTGTCCCCCAATCCTGCATGCTGCCTCCTTAGCGCAGTAGGTAGCGCGTCAGTCTCATAATCTGAAGGTCGTGAGTTCGATCCTCACAGGGGGCATGGCTTTTGAAGCGGTTTCTATAAGGCCTGACACGTTCAGTCGCCATCCACACCACCATAAAGACAAGACTTCAAGAAAGCAGACACAGGGGATTCAGCACAACTTGCCAACAATTCATAAGCCTCAAGAATAGAAAGGCCAGAATTGACTTTGCCAAAAGTGTTTAGTGACAATGTGACAGAAGCAGCCAGATGAAGTGTGTAGTGACATATTGTCTGCTCAGATTCAGCCAAATTCAGCAAACTTGATTGGATGGCGCTTCACTTTACACATGGACAATGACCCAAAACATACTGCGAGAGCAAATGGAATATTCTGCAATGGCCGAGTCAATCACCTGATCTCAATCCGATGGAGCATGCTTTTCATTTGCTGAAGCCAAAACTTAAGGCAGATAGACCCACAAACAGAGGACAACTGAAGACAGCTGCAGTAAGGGCGTGGCAAAGCATAACAAAAGACCCAACTGTAAATAGTTCCCTAGTATCCAAAACAAGCTCTGCAGCCCTACGCTCTTGATTAGATTGCACTCTGTTGCCATTTGTTGTTCACAAAGCTCTGAAGGGCCAGCTGTGTGTTGATTTGTGACATTTTCACCGTTTCAATTCAGAAAAGGCACATTTTCTTATAAACGCTGTTGGGGAAAGATGTTATTTGAGACGGGCTACTAGCCGAGTAGTTTGTTATCATCCACGTCTTGCCGGCGATTTTCTCTTGTCCGGTGGTTTTCTAGTGTCCACTCCAAAGACATTGGGATAAAGATCTGGAGAAGAGTCGACTAAATACGGACTTCTCCTTCAAGGGATGGAGAAACAAAGGGGCAAATTCCAGTTTTTAGCCACTGGGTTGAATTCAACTGTTTACCCTAGGCACAAATTAGCAGCAAGACTGACATAAATGTGGCCCCATGCAATACAAAGCAAACTGCTGCATGGTCGGACGCTTTGTTAACACTCAGTAGCCGTGAGCCATATTTCTTTTCTCTGAGGTTAGTGTATCATTTGCGGAAAATGTGTTTCCGCCCGGTCTCGAACCGGGGACCTTTCGCGTGTTAGGCGAACGTGATAACCACTACACTACGGAAACCGGTACAGCCCTCAGCCCTGATCAGGATCCGTCCAAAATCATGCATGGTTTGGTCATATTCTAAATCGAGGATGTCATCTGGAGTTGTTGCAGATCTAAACTCCTTGCGAGAAGAAACTAGCGTCCGTGGGTGTGGCCTAGTAGTTTTTAATGGCACAAATTTCAGGTGGCTTACGAAAGACATTTTGGGCACCTAAGGCAACGCAAAGCACATGGTACCTGGTCACTATTGCATGGGTGAAAAAGAAGTGTTTCCGCCCGGTCTCGAACCGGGGACCTTTCGCGTGTGAGGCGAACGTGATACCTAAGGCAACGCAAAGCACATGGTACCTGGTCACTATTGCATGGGGGAAAAAGAAGTGTTTCCGCCCGGTCTCGAACCGGGGACCTTTCGCGTATGAGGCGAACGTGATAACCACTACACTACGGAAACTGGAAGGGTGCCTGAGGACGATCAGGATCCTTCCTGATCATTTGGTCAACTTGGTGAGACGTACTCAAAATGGTGTGACCCGTGACAGAAGCGAACGCCCTTTTCAAAACTTATCTAATGTTACTCCACTTTTATCTGTATCACTCTGTCCCCCAATCCTGCAATGCTGCCTCCTTAGCGCAGTAGGTAGCGCGTCAGTCTCATAATCTGAAGGTCGTGAGTTCGATCCTCACAGGGGGCATGGCTTTTGAAGCGGTTTCTATAAGGCCTGACACGTTCAGTCGCCATCCACACCACCATAAAGACAAGACTTCAAGAAAGCAGACACAGGGGATTCAGCACAACTTGCCAACAATTCATAAGCCTCAAGAATAGAAAGGCCAGAATTGACTTTGCCAAAAGTGTTTAGTGACAATGTGACAGAAGCAGCCAGATGAAGTGTGTAGTGACATATTGTCTGCTCAGATTCAGCCAAATTCAGCAAACTTGATTGGATGGCGCTTCACTTTACACATGGACAATGACCCAAAACATACTGCGAGAGCAAATGGAATATTCTGCAATGGCCGAGTCAATCACCTGATCTCAATCCGATGGAGCATGCTTTTCATTTGCTGAAGCCAAAACTTAAGGCAGATAGACCCACAAACAGAGGACAACTGAAGACAGCTGCAGTAAGGGCGTGGCAAAGCATAACAAAAGACCCAACTGTAAATAGTTCCCTAGTATCCAAAACAAGCTCTGCAGCCCTACGCTCTTGATTAGATTGCACTCTGTTGCCATTTGTTGTTCACAAAGCTCTGAAGGGCCAGCTGTGTGTTGATTTGTGACATTTTCACCGTTTCAATTCAGAAAAGGCACATTTTCTTATAAACCCTGTTGGGGAAAGATGTTATTTGAGACGGGCTACTAGCCGAGTAGTTTGTTATTATCCACGTCTTGCCGGCGATTTTCTCTTGTCCGGTGGTTTTCTAGTGTCCACTCCAAAGACATTGGGATAAAGATCTGGAGAAGAGTCGACTAAATACGGACTTCTCCTTCAAGGGATGGAGAAACAAAGGGGCAAATTCCAGTTTTTAGCCACTGGGTTGAATTCAACTGTTTACCCTAGGCACAAATTAGCAGCAAGACTGACATAAATGTGGCCCCATGCAATACAAAGCAAACTGCTGCATGGTCGGACGCTTTGTTAACACTCAGTAGCCGTGAGCCATATTTCTTTTCTCTGAGGTTAGTGTATCATTTGCGGAAAATGTGTTTCCGCCCGGTCTCGAACCGGGGACCTTTCGCGTGTTAGGCGAACGTGATAACCACTACACTACGGAAACCGGTACAGCCCTCAGCCCTGATCAGGATCCGTCCAAAATCATGCATGGTTTGGTCATATTCTAAATCGAGGATGTCATCTGGAGTTGTTGCAGATCTAAACTCCTTGCGAGAAGAAACTAACGTCCGTGGGTGTGGCCTAGTAGTTTTTAATGGCACAAATTTCAGGTGGCTTACGAAAGACATTTTGGGCACCTAAGGCAACGCAAAGCACATGGTACCTGGTCACTATTGCATGGGTGAAAAAGAAGTGTTTCCGCCCGGTCTCGAACCGGGGACCTTTCGCGTGTGAGGCGAACGTGATAACCACTACAACCGGGGCCCCTTTCGCGTGTGAGGCGAACGTGATAACCACTACACTACGGAAACTGGAAGGGTGCCTGAGGACGATCAGGATCCTTCCTGATCATTTGGTCAACTTGGTGAGACGTACTCAAAATGGTGTGACCCGTGACAGAAGCGAACGCCCTTTTCAAAACTTGTCTAATGTTACTCCACTTTTATCTGTATCACTCTGTCCCCCAATCCTGCGTGCTGCCTCCTTAGCGCAGTAGGTAGCGCGTCAGTCTCATAATCTGAAGGTCGTGAGTTCGATCCTCACAGGGGGCATGGCTTTTGAAGCGGTTTCTATAAGGCCTGACACGTTCAGTCGCCATCCACACCACCATAAAGACAAGACTTCAAGAAAGCAGACACAGGGGATTCAGCACAACTTGCCAACAATTCATAAGCCTCAAGAATAGAAAGGCCAGAATTGACTTTGCCAAAAGTGTTTAGTGACAATGTGACAGAAGCAGCCAGATGAAGTGTGTAGTGACATATTGTCTGCTCAGATTCAGCCAAATTCAGCAAACTTGATTGGATGGCGCTTCACTTTACACATGGACAATGACCCAAAACATACTGCGAGAGCAAATGGTATATTCTGCAATGGCCGAGTCAATCACCTGATCTCAATCCGATGGAGCATGCTTTTCATTTGCTGAAGCCAAAACTTAAGGCAGATAGACCCACAAACAGAGGACAACTGAAGACAGCTGCAGTAAGGGCGTGGCAAAGCATAACAAAAGACCCAACTGTAAATAGTTCCCTAGTATCCAAAACAAGCTCTGCAGCCCTACGCTCTTGATTAGATTGCACTCTGTTGCCATTTGTTGTTCACAAAGCTCTGAAGGGCCAGCTGTGTGTTGATTTGTGACATTTTCACCGTTTCAATTCAGAAAAGGCACATTTTCTTATAAACGCTGTTGGGGAAAGATGTTATTTGAGACGGGCTACTAGCCGAGTAGTTTGTTATCATCCACGTCTTGCCGGCGATTTTCTCTTGTCCGGTGGTTTTCTAGTGTCCACTCCAAAGACATTGGGATAAAGATCTGGAGAAGAGTCGACTAAATACGGACTTCTCCTTCAAGGGATGGAGAAACAAAGGGGCAAATTCCAGTTTTTAGCCACTGGGTTGAATTCAACTGTTTACCCTAGGCACAAATTAGCAGCAAGACTGACATAAATGTGGCCCCATGCAATACAAAGCAAACCGCTGCATGGTCGGACGCTTTGTTAACACTCAGTAGCCGTGAGCCATATTTCTTTTCTCTGAGGTTAGTGTATCATTTGCGGAAAATGTGTTTCCGCCCGGTCTCGAACCGGGGACCTTTCGCGTGTTAGGCGAACGTGATAACCACTACACTACGGAAACCGGTACAGCCCTCAGCCCTGATCAGGATCCGTCCAAAATCATGCATGGTTTGGTCATATTCTAAATCGAGGATGTCATCTGGAGTTGTTGCAGATCTAAACTCCTTGCGAGAAGAAACTAACGTCCGTGGGTGTGGCCTAGTAGTTTTTAATGGCACAAATTTCAGGTGGCTTACGAAAGACATTTTGGGCACCTAAGGCAACGCAAAGCACATGGTACCTGGTCACTATTGCATGGGGGAAAAAGAAGTGTTTCCGCCCGGTCTCGAACCGGGGACCTTTCGCGTGTGAGGCGAACGTGATAACCACTACACTACGGAAACTGGAAGGGTGCCTGAGGACGATCAGGATCCTTCCTGATCATTTGGTCAACTTGGTGAGACGTACTCAAAATGGTGTGACCCGTGACAGAAGCGAACGCCCTTTTCAAAACTTGTCTAATGTTACTCCACTTTTATCTGTATCACTCTGTCCCCCAATCCTGCGTGCTGCCTCCTTAGCGCAGTAGGTAGCGCGTCAGTCTCATAATCTGAAGGTCGTGAGTTCGATCCTCACAGGGGGCATGGCTTTTGAAGCGGTTTCTATAAGGCCTGACACGTTCAGTCGCCATCCACACCACCATAAAGACAAGACTTCAAGAAAGCAGACACAGGGGATTCAGCACAACTTGCCAACAATTCATAAGCCTCAAGAATAGAAAGGCCAGAATTGACTTTGCCAAAAGTGTTTAGTGACAATGTGACAGAAGCAGCCAGATGAAGTGTGTAGTGACATATTGTCTGCTCAGATTCAGCCAAATTCAGCAAACTTGATTGGATGGCGCTTCACTTTACACATGGACAATGACCCAAAACATACTGCGAGAGCAAATGGAATATTCTGCAATGGCCGAGTCAATCACCTGATCTCAATCCGATGGAGCATGCTTTTCATTTGCTGAAGCCAAAACTTAAGGCAGATAGACCCACAAACAGAGGACAACTGAAGACAGCTGCAGTAAGGGCGTGGCAAAGCATAACAAAAGACCCAACTGTAAATAGTTCCCTAGTATCCAAAACAAGCTCTGCAGCCCTACGCTCTTGATTAGATTGCACTCTGTTGCCATTTGTTGTTCACAAAGCTCTGAAGGGCCAGCTGTGTGTTGATTTGTGACATTTTCACCGTTTCAATTCAGAAAAGGCACATTTTCTTATAAACCCTGTTGGGGAAAGATGTTATTTGAGACGGGCTACTAGCCGAGTAGTTTGTTATTATCCACGTCTTGCCGGCGATTTTCTCTTGTCCGGTGGTTTTCTAGTGTCCACTCCAAAGACATTGGGATAAAGATCTGGAGAAGAGTCGACTAAATACGGACTTCTCCTTCAAGGGATGGAGAAACAAAGGGGCAAATTCCAGTTTTTAGCCACTGGGTTGAATTCAACTGTTTACCCTAGGCACAAATTAGCAGCAAGACTGACATAAATGTGGCCCCATGCAATACAAAGCAAACCGCTGCATGGTCGGACGCTTTGTTAACACTCAGTAGCCGTGAGCCATATTTCTTTTCTCTGAGGTTAGTGTATCATTTGCGGAAAATGTGTTTCCGCCCGGTCTCGAACCGGGGACCTTTCGCGTGTGAGGCGAACGTGATAACCACTACACTACGGAAACCGGTACAGCCCTCAGCCCTGATCAGGATCCGTCCAAAATCATGCATGGTTTGGTCATATTCTAAATCGAGGATGTCATCTGGAGTTGTTGCAGATCTAAACTCCTTGCGAGAAGAAACTAGCGTCCGTGGGTGTGGCCTAGTAGTTTTTAATGGCACAAATTTCAGGTGGCTTACGAAAGACATTTTGGGCACCTAAGGCAACGCAAAGCACATGGTACCTGGTCACTATTGCATGGGTGAAAAAGAAGTGTTTCCGCCCGGTCTCGAACCGGGGACCTTTCGCGTGTGGCGTCTCGAATCCGGGGACCTTTCGCGTGTGAGGCGAACGTGATAACCACTACACTACGGAAACTGGAAGGGTGCCTGAGGACGATCAGGATCCTTCCTGATCATTTGGTCAACTTGGTGAGACGTACTCAAAATGGTGTGACCCGTGACAGAAGCGAACGCCCTTTTCAAAACTTATCTAATGTTACTCCACTTTTATCTGTATCACTCTGTCCCCCAATCCTGCAATCTGCCTCCTTAGCGCAGTAGGTAGCGCGTCAGTCTCATAATCTGAAGGTCGTGAGTTCGATCCTCACAGGGGGCATGGCTTTTGAAGCGGTTTCTATAAGGCCTGACACGTTCAGTCGCCATCCACACCACCATAAAGACAAGACTTCAAGAAAGCAGACACAGGGGATTCAGCACAACTTGCCAACAATTCATAAGCCTCAAGAATAGAAAGGCCAGAATTGACTTTGCCAAAAGTGTTTAGTGACAATGTGACAGAAGCAGCCAGATGAAGTGTGTAGTGACATATTGTCTGCTCAGATTCAGCCAAATTCAGCAAACTTGATTGGATGGCGCTTCACTTTACACATGGACAATGACCCAAAACATACTGCGAGAGCAAATGGAATATTCTGCAATGGCCGAGTCAATCACCTGATCTCAATCCGATGGAGCATGCTTTTCATTTGCTGAAGCCAAAACTTAAGGCAGATAGACCCACAAACAGAGGACAACTGAAGACAGCTGCAGTAAGGGCGTGGCAAAGCATAACAAAAGACCCAACTGTAAATAGTTCCCTAGTATCCAAAACAAGCTCTGCAGCCCTACGCTCTTGATTAGATTGCACTCTGTTGCCATTTGTTGTTCACAAAGCTCTGAAGGGCCAGCTGTGTGTTGATTTGTGACATTTTCACCGTTTCAATTCAGAAAAGGCACATTTTCTTATAAACCCTGTTGGGGAAAGATGTTATTTGAGACGGGCTACTAGCCGAGTAGTTTGTTATTATCCACGTCTTGCCGGCGATTTTCTCTTGTCCGGTGGTTTTCTAGTGTCCACTCCAAAGACATTGGGATAAAGATCTGGAGAAGAGTCGACTAAATACGGACTTCTCCTTCAAGGGATGGAGAAACAAAGGGGCAAATTCCAGTTTTTAGCCACTGGGTTGAATTCAACTGTTTACCCTAGGCACAAATTAGCAGCAAGACTGACATAAATGTGGCCCCATGCAATACAAAGCAAACTGCTGCATGGTCGGACGCTTTGTTAACACTCAGTAGCCGTGAGCCATATTTCTTTTCTCTGAGGTTAGTGTATCATTTGCGGAAAATGTGTTTCCGCCCGGTCTCGAACCGGGGACCTTTCGCGTGTGAGGCGAACGTGATAACCACTACACTACGGAAACCGGTACAGCCCTCAGCCCTGATCAGGATCCGTCCAAAATCATGCATGGTTTGGTCATATTCTAAATCGAGGATGTCATCTGGAGTTGTTGCAGATCTAAACTCCTTGCGAGAAGAAACTAACGTCCGTGGGTGTGGCCTAGTAGTTTTTAATGGCACAAATTTCAGGTGGCTTACGAAAGACATTTTGGGCACCTAAGGCAACGCAAAGCACATGGTACCTGGTCACTATTGCATGGGTGAAAAAGAAGTGTTTCCGCCCGGTCTCGAACCGGGGACCTTTCGCGTGTGAGGCGAACGTGATAACCACTACACTACGGAAACTGGAAGGGTGCCTGAGGACGATCAGGATCCTTCCTGATCATTTGGTCAACTTGGTGAGACGTACTCAAAATGGTGTGACCCGTGACAGAAGCGAACGCCCTTTTCAAAACTTGTCTAATGTTACTCCACTTTTATCTGTATCACTCTGTCCCCCAATCCCTCGTGCTGCCTCCTTAGCGCAGTAGGTAGCGCGTCAGTCTTATAATCTGAAGGTCGTGAGTTCGATCCTCACAGGGGGCATGGCTTTTGAAGCGGTTTCTATAAGGCCTGACACGTTCAGTCGCCATCCACACCACCATAAAGACAAGACTTCAAGAAAGCAGACACAGGGGATTCAGCACAACTTGCCAACAATTCATAAGCCTCAAGAATAGAAAGGCCAGAATTGACTTTGCCAAAAGTGTTTAGTGACAATGTGACAGAAGCAGCCAGATGAAGTGTGTAGTGACATATTGTCTGCTCAGATTCAGCCAAATTCAGCAAACTTGATTGGATGGCGCTTCACTTTACACATGGACAATGACCCAAAACATACTGCGAGAGCAAATGGTATATTCTGCAATGGCCGAGTCAATCACCTGATCTCAATCCGATGGAGCATGCTTTTCATTTGCTGAAGCCAAAACTTAAGGCAGATAGACCCACAAACAGAGGACAACTGAAGACAGCTGCAGTAAGGGCGTGGCAAAGCATAACAAAAGACCCAACTGTAAATAGTTCCCTAGTATCCAAAACAAGCTCTGCAGCCCTACGCTCTTGATTAGATTGCACTCTGTTGCCATTTGTTGTTCACAAAGCTCTGAAGGGCCAGCTGTGTGTTGATTTGTGACATTTTCACCGTTTCAATTCAGAAAAGGCACATTTTCTTATAAACGCTGTTGGGGAAAGATGTTATTTGAGACGGGCTACTAGCCGAGTAGTTTGTTATCATCCACGTCTTGCCGGCGATTTTCTCTTGTCCGGTGGTTTTCTAGTGTCCACTCCAAAGACATTGGGATAAAGATCTGGAGAAGAGTCGACTAAATACGGACTTCTCCTTCAAGGGATGGAGAAACAAAGGGGCAAATTCCAGTTTTTAGCCACTGGGTTGAATTCAACTGTTTACCCTAGGCACAAATTAGCAGCAAGACTGACATAAATGTGGCCCCATGCAATACAAAGCAAACCGCTGCATGGTCGGACGCTTTGTTAACACTCAGTAGCCGTGAGCCATATTTCTTTTCTCTGAGGTTAGTGTATCATTTGCGGAAAATGTGTTTCCGCCCGGTCTCGAACCGGGGACCTTTCGCGTGTTAGGCGAACGTGATAACCACTACACTACGGAAACCGGTACAGCCTTCAGCCCTGATCAGGATCCGTCCAAAATCATGCATGGTTTGGTCATATTCTAAATCGAGGATGTCATCTGGAGTTGTTGCAGATCTAAACTCCTTGCGAGAAGAAACTAGCGTCCGTGGGTGTGGCCTAGTAGTTTTTAATGGCACAAATTTCAGGTGGCTTACGAAAGACATTTTGGGCACCTAAGGCAACGCAAAGCACATGGTACCTGGTCACTATTGCATGGGTGAAAAAGAAGTGTTTCCGCCCGGTCTCGAACCGGGGACCTTTCGCGTGTGAGGCGAACGTGATAACCACTACACTACGGAAACTGGAAGGGTGCCTGAGGACGATCAGGATCCTTCCTGATCATTTGGTCAACTTGGTGAGACGTACTCAAAATGGTGTGACCCGTGACAGAAGCGAACGCCCTTTTCAAAACTTGTCTAATGTTACTCCACTTTTATCTGTATCACTCTGTCCCCCAATCCTGCGTGCTGCCTCCTTAGCGCAGTAGGTAGCGCGTCAGTCTCATAATCTGAAGGTCGTGAGTTCGATCCTCACAGGGGGCATGGCTTTTGAAGCGGTTTCTATAAGGCCTGACACGTTCAGTCGCCATCCACACCACCATAAAGACAAGACTTCAAGAAAGCAGACACAGGGGATTCAGCACAACTTGCCAACAATTCATAAGCCTCAAGAATAGAAAGGCCAGAATTGACTTTGCCAAAAGTGTTTAGTGACAGAAGCAGCCAGATGAAGTGTGTAGTGACATATTGTCTGCTCAGATTCAGCCAAATTCAGCTAACTTGATTGGATGGCGCTTCACTTTACACATGGACAATGACCCAAAACATACTGCGAGAGCAAATGGTATATTCTGCAATGGCCGAGTCAATCACCTGATCTCAATCCGATGGAGCATGCTTTTCATTTGCTGAAGCCAAAACTTAAGGCAGATAGACCCACAAACAGAGGACAACTGAAGACAGCTGCAGTAAGGGCGTGGCAAAGCATAACAAAAGACCCAACTGTAAATAGTTCCCTAGTATCCAAAACAAGCTCTGCAGCCCTACGCTCTTGATTAGATTGCACTCTGTTGCCATTTGTTGTTCACAAAGCTCTGAAGGGCCAGCTGTGTGTTGATTTGTGACATTTTCACCGTTTCAATTCAGAAAAGGCACATTTTCTTATAAACGCTGTTGGGGAAAGATGTTATTTGAGACGGGCTACTAGCCGAGTAGTTTGTTATTATCCACGTCTTGCCGGCGATTTTCTCTTGTCCGGTGGTTTTCTAGTGTCCACTCCAAAGACATTGGGATAAAGATCTGGAGAAGAGTCGACTAAATACGGACTTCTCCTTCAAGGGATGGAGAAACAAAGGGGCAAATTCCAGTTTTTAGCCACTGGGTTGAATTCAACTGTTTACCCTAGGCACAAATTAGCAGCAAGACTGACATAAATGTGGCCCCATGCAATACAAAGCAAACTGCTGCATGGTCGGACGCTTTGTTAACACTCAGTAGCCGTGAGCCATATTTCTTTTCTCTGAGGTTAGTGTATCATTTGCGGAAAATGTGTTTCCGCCCGGTCTCGAACCGGGGACCTTTCGCGTGTTAGGCGAACGTGATAACCACTACACTACGGAAACCGGTACAGCCCTCAGCCCTGATCAGGATCCGTCCAAAATCATGCATGGTTTGGTCATATTCTAAATCGAGGATGTCATCTGGAGTTGTTGCAGATCTAAACTCCTTGCGAGAAGAAACTAGCGTCCGTGGGTGTGGCCTAGTAGTTTTTAATGGCACAAATTTCAGGTGGCTTACGAAAGACATTTTGGGCACCTAAGGCAACGCAAAGCACATGGTACCTGGTCACTATTGCATGGGTGAAAAAGAAGTGTTTCCGCCCGGTCTCGAACCGGGGACCTTTCGCGTGTGAGGCGAACGTGATAACCACTACACTACGGAAACTGGAAGGGTGCCTGAGGACGATCAGGATCCTTCCTGATCATTTGGTCAACTTGGTGAGACGTACTCAAAATGGTGTGACCCGTGACAGAAGCGAACGCCCTTTTCAAAACTTGTCTAATGTTACTCCACTTTTATCTGTATCACTCTGTCCCCCAATCCCGCGTGCTGCCTCCTTAGCGCAGTAGGTAGCGTGTCAGTCTCATAATCTGAAGGTCGTGAGTTCGATCCTCACAGGGGGCATGGCTTTTGAAGCGGTTTCTATAAGGCCTGACACGTTCAGTCGCCATCCACACCACCATAAAGACAAGACTTCAAGAAAGCAGACACAGGGGATTCAGCACAACTTGCCAACAATTCATAAGCCTCAAGAATAGAAAGGCCAGAATTGACTTTGCCAAAAGTGTTTAGTGACAATGTGACAGAAGCAGCCAGATGAAGTGTGTAGTGACATATTGTCTGCTCAGATTCAGCCAAATTCAGCAAACTTGATTGGATGGCGCTTCACTTTACACATGGACAATGACCCAAAACATACTGCGAGAGCAAATGGTATATTCTGCAATGGCCGAGTCAATCACCTGATCTCAATCCGATGGAGCATGCTTTTCATTTGCTGAAGCCAAAACTTAAGGCAGATAGACCCACAAACAGAGGACAACTGAAGACAGCTGCAGTAAGGGCGTGGCAAAGCATAACAAAAGACCCAACTGTAAATAGTTCCCTAGTATCCAAAACAAGCTCTGCAGCCCTACGCTCTTGATTAGATTGCACTCTGTTGCCATTTGTTGTTCACAAAGCTCTGAAGGGCCAGCTGTGTGTTGATTTGTGACATTTTCACCGTTTCAATTCAGAAAAGGCACATTTTCTTATAAACGCTGTTGGGGAAAGATGTTATTTGAGACGGGCTACTAGCCGAGTAGTTTGTTATTATCCACGTCTTGCCGGCGATTTTCTCTTGTCCGGTGGTTTTCTAGTGTCCACTCCAAAGACATTGCGGTCCGATCTCTTCTGGAGTTGTTGCAGATCTGGTTAACGCTTAGGGTTGCCACTCTTCCCTTAAAATCTGCCCCTGATTGGGTAATACTCGCTTGCTGCCATCGTTCACGGCCAATCAGAGTCAGAGGAGGGTGGGTCTCTTGGCAGAGAGTCGACTAAAAGAATGGTAGAGGCTTCTTAAGATACCCCCCCGCGTCCAGCGCTGAAACGAAAGCGGATGAAAAAGTACAGACGAGAGTGGAATCAAATACTTGGCTGGAAAGTGTCAGCGGAAATTAGTATCAAGCCAATTGCACATTTTTTCGGCGAGGGTTCTCTGTTGCGCACGCTGGCTTGTCAGATGCCTCGAGAGAGCAACATCCGCAATGCTAGAGGTCAGAAATCAAAGCACCGTCTCAACATTTCTTCATACCTCAATCATCTCCTGAGGCAGATAGTGTAATGACAGTTTTTTAATCAACTCAATAATTTTCTGATTGATTACATTATATTTCACAGGCTGCCTATTTATTAAGAAATAATGTAAAATAAAATGAACCCAGGTATAAGGTGTACAGTCAGAAACATAAGTATTACTTTAATAAGAGATTAGAGATATATATTTAATAATAGGGTAACACTTTACAATAAGGTTCATTTATTAAACATTAGTTATTGTATTAACTAATATGAACTAGCAATGAGCAATACATTTGTTACAGTATGTATTAATCATTGTTAATGTAAGTTAATATAAATAAAGCTGTTCATTGTTTGTTCATGTTAGTTCACAGTGCATTAACTAATATTAACAAGATTTTAATAAAGTATTAGTAAATGTGGAAATGTACATTAACAAAGATGAACACATGATATATAAATGCAGTCCATTATTAGTTAATGTTAATTAATGTAGTTAACTAATGAACCTTATTGTAAAGTGTTACCAATAATATAAATATAGTGCGTATGTGAAGCAAATAAACAACTTAACTAATTTAAACGATTGCATCCTTCAAGAGGCTACAGTAGAATTAACAATAGACTATATAAAATAGATTAACTTACCAATAATAATAATAAAAAAATTGTGTGTTTTACATGAATTTAGAAATGTTTGTAGATCGGTTATTTATTATGTGGTTTCACTGTTTGGATGGTGTTACTGTCTGCAAACAATGACAAATATTTTATCCAAAATCTGTGTTCATGTCACCTTATACAATTACTCAAGTATATAGAGAGACTAAGTGCATCTGTTCACACTGATTTCAATAGCTGATATCTTTTTATAATACCCATGTATCAATCTTTGTATTTTTTATGAAAGCATGTTTTAAGTGACACGATTTACCACCGATTGACCACGTCATCAGACCTGTGGTCATCATGGCCCCGAGGGCGGCCCCGATTGTGAGATCGGTTATTTATTTAAAAACATTTATATACTTTTTAACCACAATTGTTCGTCTTGTGCTGGTCTGCGACACGCCAGGTATTACGTCATCATGTTGGAAACGTGTTTTTTTTTCCACTGAAGTAAGAAAGACATGAATATCTTGGATGGCATTGCGGTGAGTAAATTATCAGGACATTTTTATTTAGAGGTGAACTAATCCTTTAAGAGCAGGCGCGCTTGTTCCATGGCAGATTGCTGTTATAACAATTGCTATGCCAAGCATTACCAAGAGAGGTTCACAGCCGAGGAGACAGACGTTCTCTCAGGGCCGTAAAAGACAGAGACGTGACATTGAGGATGGGACAAAACTGCTGCATCCGTGTAGATGAGAGAAGCAAAGTATATGCGCGTTGTGCCACTACATTTCGTTAAAGCATGCATGCTTTAAAATAGCATCTGAATAACACAAATTGTTTAATGGAACTACAAAATAGCACCAGGGAATGTTTGCGCCGGAACACGCCTTCTTTTTTGCTGAACAACCCCCAGAAGTGCAAGTTTATTCACTAATTTACTGACATGCGTCTGTGGAGGGAAACAAAGTCAATTGCGCTGGTTGCAAGATAGGGCCCTTAGAAGTAATCATTTTTATCACCAGAAAACAAAATTATCAAAATCAACATTGAGCTGGTAACTTCTGGTTGATTTGACACAAAATGACCCCAAACCGTTTGTGTTTTTACTAATCTATGTAAATGAAGGATGTTGAAATGTATATACCATGCAAAGTATCAAACAGACGTAGGCTCCTGAAAGAGCGTTTTCCATGGCGCCCTGTGAGGTTCAATTGACGGGCAAGGTCATTTGTCATCAAAAATGCCATGGTTCTACGGACACACTCATCAAGGCTCCTCCCTCCAATGTCCCCAAGGACTGAGACCTGAAGTTGAGATGGAAAGAAATATAGAAGAAACAAAATTACAAATGTAGTGGTAACAGTTCATTATGGGAAACAGAGTGGGTTAACTTAACCTATACAGAACCACCCTCTGCATCTACAACTCTTTGGTTAAGTCGGGAATATGGCAAAAATGTATCACAATGTTTTCAGGCAGGATCACGATCCACAATTTTTTTAATAGTGTTTAAGATTTCTTTGCAATTTACAGAGCAGTTCAGCAAAAATAAATCTGCATTTATTTTCTCCTTTTTAGGAACAAGTGAAGAGTGAGCTTGTTATAATTGTACTAAAATGAGGGCCAGTCATTATGCGTATGTGTAATAGTTAATTCCCTTTTGTTATTTAGTCAGGCAGTAAGTCAATCGCCTATTGTTAGGACCCAACAGTGCTAAGGACCCTGATGCTGAGGCGATTACGGCCCTGTCCCAAATGGCACACTCCGGACTTGTGGACTTCCTCAGAGTCCACACTTTGTTGACGTCATGTAGTGCAGTCATGTAGTGTAGGGCCCTCGGCGCGAGTCCACAAGGGTGCATTAAGAGGTATTTTTGGGACAGACTCGATCGTCACGCCGGAAATAAGTCTGGGTGTTCTTTGACAAGATAAATATATATTTTTTTATCTTTCTTATCTCCATCTACACAGCCTGGTTTTACAGTTCTATATTTTAATAGTGTGCTACGTTTATATGACTCAGTAAAACATTCAGTTTTATTTATTTAATGAGTCTTAATGCAATCGGTTGTGCTATTGTTTTGTTTGAGACATCAACCACTGGTTGATGACCATAATGTTTGTACAAACTGTAAACAACTGGTAAAATATACACCTAAGTCATAAAAAACGTAATCTTTTCTTCTCAGCCATGTTAACAATTGCCCGTAAGCGAAATCTCCTCCCATTTGTTGTCTGTTTGGCCTTTTGCAAGGGATCCTGGGTTGGTAAAGTGCGTGGAGCCTGCATTGATGCGGGCTTCGCGGAAGACTGCTTAAAGGGTACAAAGGGGGCGCTGCTGATCACACTTCAGAGTGGTAAAATGCTGAATGGGACAGCCTACGGAAGCTACGGACTCGTAGACACAGCGAGCACGCGCAATTTAAGTCCATGAGACTGAAAGTCCACATGAAGTGCGCCATTTGGGACAGGGCCTTAGTTTGTTTTACACTGCTCTAGGACACCTCTGAAAACTCAGAAGTAATTAGTCTGTGGGAGACCACCTAGACTTGTCATAAAACTACGTATGAAAGAATAACTGTATCACAACAAAACACTCTTTAAAGAGAGATCGTGGAGGCATTTTAATTGTTAACAATTTAATTTAGTCATATCAACACATCCCTAGGAACACTTACCACATTTTTCTGGAAGTCAGTTTCACAGAGCTTCAACTCCAGATCATCCACTTCAGTAAAACTCTTCAATGGAAAGGGGACTCCCTCAGGCAAGACAGGAACCACACAGTTTTGTTCTCCCTGCTGCAGAAGACTTCGAATCATGCTACCTTGGACATTTTGGCACTCCTTAATTTCTTCCAGTATTGTCAGTACACGAACAAACATTCCATCCCTCACTGCCATTCCACTGGGCTGAACTGGTCTGCAGGGAGTATTAGTGGAGCCTGTCTGAGCTGGGGTGCTGCGACCTGGGGTTTGTACTTCCTGTAAGAGAGAAAGAAAATAAGATAAGAGAGAAAATTATAATTATGCATCCATTTACTAAAGCATTGCATGAATTTTTGTCTCCCTGAGGAAAAATTCCATTCTGCTTTAGGAGAGGAAGAATTGTCAAAACTCGTTAAATCATCTAAATCATCAACATGCATGTTAGACCCTATACCGACTAAGCCATTAACGTTTTGAAGCTTACATGGAGAGAATAAATTGTATTGTTTTTAAAAACTTGAACTATTAATCATTATCATGTAAATAAATGGCCAGAATGCATTAAAAGTGTTTTTTTTTTTTTAACAGTGTTGTGTAAGCTCCTAAGTTAATATTTTTTTAAATGGAAATGAATGAATCAAAAATGTCTCGGTTACGGATGTAACCCTCGTTCCCTGAGTTCAGGGAATGGAGACAGATTCAGGGAACTGTCCATTAGGCATTATAGGCGGTCGCCTAGGGCCCCACCTTTCAAGGGGGGCCCCCAATCTTATGACGTTCATAATAAATATTTTATTAATAATGTTACTAAAAAGCTCGGGTGAGCACTTTTAGACGAATCATTGCGTGGATCTTACTAAACATGATACAGTTCACAAAGACGGTAGCTACAAAAATACCCAGACCCACTACATACCATGTAGGCTATAGTTCATACATGACAAATTTCCGAAAAAGATGATAAATGCATAAGAATATAATTAATAAAATACGAAAACATAAGAAATATACACAGTAGCGCGTCACACACTAATTTGCATAATGCCGCCCGTGATATAGTGGGAGACCTCGAGAACCGTAATTATCACAGTATTCACACACACAGACTCCACCACACTTCTCTCCAAAATGCTCACTTTTTAGAAACAAGAGACAATTTTTTTTTATTTGTGGCGCTCTAAACTTAGGCCTATATATTAGGCATTTTGCATGACAAAAATGTGTTGTCAAAAATAAAATACCAAATATTATAATCTCTATGTTAATATCGACTTCACATATTTGGATTGCCTCTTGTCTGTCATAACGTCACGAAGTCTCGTCAGAGTCGAAGTCATGTCAGCAACTCAGCTATGCTTTTTAGTTAATTGAATTGAAATCAGAATTTTAATAGAAATGGCATCCAAACGCCATCTTGTTTGAGGAAGAAAGACAAGCTCAAAGTAAAGGTATGTTCTTCTGACTTCTATAAATAATGCGTTATTTTTTGCTGTATTAGTTTTAATAAAAATAAATGTAACAATACAATGATCGCAGACAGACAGACATGGAAAAATGGCCCACATTCAGCATGTTAAGAATTGTCTACCCATGCATTTTGTATTGATTTCTACCCTCTGATGAAGATATTGTACGTTAGTTCTTTAAATTAAGGTGGGCCATCTCAGGCCTAGCCTAGGTGAAGGGTAATTAGGTTGTAAAGAGTACGCAAAATGGCCGTTTTACCCCATTTGATAAGTTAATTATGCAATTAATTATGCAATTAGTCTCTTTCTCTGCAATTTCTCAACTGAGAATAATGGTCATTACTAATCACGATTATAATTTTGAGCAAAATCAAATTTCATTATTATCATGAAGTCCTAACCCACCTTCCTTCCAAATTCATATTTAACCCACCATAAAATGTCTAAATAATGCAAAGAAAAAAAAGTGTTATTGTGATCATCATCATGTAGCATTGCATTTCTAGTCATTATGCATAATTGTAACAGTATCTAATGCATTACAAAAACACCTTTAATTTATCCTTATTTTATGTGTGCTTTCTGTCTTTTATGTACTAGGGGCTATGCTAAAATTCCTTAAAGTACACACAGCTGCAGCGACAGTCACAGACTCAGTCCATGACGCCGCAACATCAAAATGTTTCCGTTGTGCTACTGGTGAGGATTATCATTTTTAGTTGCACTCTGATATAAAACACTAGTTGTATTTATTTATATTGTACAACACAACATTGTGCCTACTTCATTTAAATCAGCCTTTACACTGTCCATTCATCCATTCCCTCTCCTTGAACTGCCACCTTAACGTGGTGGAGGGGTTTGAGTACCCGAGTGACCCTAGGAGCTATGTTGTCTGGGGCTATATGCCCCTGGTAGGGTCTCCCAAGGCAAACAGGTCCTAGGCGACGGGTCAGACTAAGAGCGGTTCAAAAACCCCTTAATGATGAAAACAATCTTGTGTTCTGTGACGTCGCCCGGCATGGCGCAGCCGGGGCCCCAACCTGGAGCCAGGCCCGGGGTTGGGGCTCGTTTGCGAGCGCCTGGTGGCCGGGCCTTTCCCCATGGGGCCCGGCTGGGCCCAGCCCGAACGAGCAACATGGGGCCGCCCTCCCGTGGGCTCACCACCCACAGGAGGGACCATAAGGGGCCGGTGCAGAGAGGATCGGGCGGCAGTCGAAGGCGGGGGCCTAGTCCCTGGACACAGAAACTAGCTCTAGGGACGTGGAACGTCACCTCGCTGGTGGGGAAGGAGCCTAAGATCGTGCGTGAGGTTGAGAGGTTCCGACTAGTGGTAGTCGGGATCACCTCTACGCACGGCTTGGGCTCTGGAACCACACTCCTTGAGAGAGGATGGACTCTTCACCACTCTGGAGTTGCCCATGGTGAGAGGCGGTGGGCTGGTGTGGGTTTGCTTATAGCTCCCCAGCTCTGCCGCCATGTGTTGGAGTTTACCCCGGTGAACGAGAGGGTCGTTTCCCTGCGCCTACGGGTCGGGGATAGGTCTCTCACTGTTGTGTGTGCCTACGGGCCGAACGGCAGTGCAGAGTACCCGACCTTCTTGGAGTTTCTGGGAGGGGTGCTGGAAAGTGCTCCGACTGGGGACTCTATCGTTCTACTGGGGGACTTCAACGCCCACGTGGGCAACGACAGTGACACCTGGAGCGGCGTGATTGGGAGGAACGGCCCCCATGATCTGAACCCGAGCGCTGTTCAGTTCTTGGACTTCTGTGCTAGTCACAGTTTGTCCATAACGAACACATGTTCAAGCATAAGGGTGTCCATCAGTGCGCGTGGCACCAGGACACCCTAGGCCGCAGGTCGATGATCGACTTTGTTGTCGTTTCATCTGACCTGTGGCCGTATGTCTTGGACACTTGGGTGAAGAGAGGGGCGGAGCTGTCAACTGATCACCACCTGGTTGTGAGTTGGATCCAATGGCAGGGGAGGAAGCTGGACAGACTCGGCAGGCCCAAGCGTACTGTAAGGGTCTGCTGGGAACGTCTGGCCGAGTCTCCTGTCAGAGAGATCTTTAACTCCCACCTCCGGCAGAGCTTCGACTGGATCCCGAGGGAGGCTGGAGATATTGAGTCCGAGTGGACCATGTTCTCCACCGCCATTGTCGAAGCGGCCGCTCTGAGCTGTGGCCGTAAGGTCTCCGTGCCTGTCGAGGCGGCAATCCCCGAACCCGGTGGTGGACACCGGAAGTAAGGGATGCTGTCAAGCTGAAGAAGGAGTCCTATCAGGCCTGGTTGGCATGTGGGACTCCTGAGGCAGCTGACGGGTACCAACAGGCCAAGCGGACTGCAGCCCGGGTGGTTGTGGAGGCAAAAACTCGGGCCTGGGAGGAGTTTGGTGAGGCCATGGAGAAGGACTATCGGCTGGCCTCGAAGAGATTCTGGCAAACCATCCGGCGCCTCAGGAGAGGGAAACAGTGCCGTACCAACGCTGTTTACAGTAGAGGTGGGCAGCTGTTGACCTCAACAGGGGATGTCGTCGGGCTGTGGAAGGAGTACTTCGAGGATCTCCTCAATCCCGCCGTCACGTCTTCCATTGAGGAAGCAGAGGATGAGGGCTCAGAGGTGGACTCGTCCATCACCCGGGCTGAAGTCACAGAGGTGGTTAAGAAACTCCTCAGTGGCAAGGCACCGGGGGTGGATGAGATCCGCCCTGAGTACCTCAAGTCTCTGGATGTTGTGGGGCTGTCTTGGCTGACACGCCTGTGCAACATCGCATGGCAGTCGGGGACAGTGCCTCTGGGATGGCAGACCGGGGTGGTGGTCCCTCTTTTTAAGAAGGGGGACTGGAGGGTGTGTTCCAACTATAGGGGGATCACACTTCTCAGCCTCCCCGGGAAAGTCTATGCCAGAGTTCTGGAGAGGAGAATATGGCTGATAGTAGAACCTCGGATTCAGGAGGAACATTGTGGTTTTTGTCCGGGCCGTGGAACACTGGACCAGCTCTATACCCTCTACAGGGTGATGGAGGGTTCATGGCAGTTTGCCCAACCAATCCACATGTGTTTTGTGGATTTGGAGAAGGCATTCAACTGTGTCCCTCACGGCATCCTGTGGAGGGTGCTTCGGGAATATGGGGTCATGGGTCCTTTGCTAAGGGCTGTCAGGTCCCTGTACGACCGAAGCAGGAGCTTGGGCCGCATTGCCGGCAGTAAGTCAGACTTGTTCCCCGTGCATGTTGGACTCCGGCAGGGCTGCCCTTTGTCACCGGTTCTGTTCGTAATTTTTATGGACAGAATTTCAAGGCGCAGCCAGGGGCCGGAGGGTGTCAGGTTTGGGGACCACACGATTTCGTCTCTGCTCTTTGCAGATGATGTTGTCGTGTTGGCCCCTTCAAGCCAGGACATTCAGCATACACTTGGACGGTTTGCAGCCGAGTGTGAAGCGGTGGGGATGAAAATCAGTACCTCCAAATCCAGTCGATGTATCAGTCTGTCGTGGTGAAGAAAGAGCTGAGCCGCAAGGCGAAGCTCTCGATTTACCGGTCAATCTACGTTCCTACTCTCACCTATGGTCATGACCGAAAGGACAAGATCCCGGATACAGGCGGCCGAAATGAGCTTTCTCCGCAGGGTGGCTGGGCGATCCCTTAGAGATAGGGTGAGAAGCTCGGTCACCCGGGAGGAGCTCAGAGTAGAGCCGCTGCTCCTCCACATCGAGAGGGGTCAGCTGAGGTGGCTTGGGCATCTGTTTCAGGTGTCCCCCCGGAAGAGCTGGAGGAAGTGTCTGGGGAGAGGGAAGTCTGGGCATCCCTGCTTAGACTGCTGCCCCCGCGACCGGGCCCCGGATAAGCGGAAGATGATGGATGGATGTGCCTACTTTATTTAAATCAGCCTTTACACTGTCCATTCATTTGTGTTAATGTATATTTAATATTTAAGGGTCATCTGCTGATCCTGAGGCAAAACCGCAGTCTTCAGAATCCCATCCATCTGATTCCCAAGCAAAAGAGACTACTCCAACTGAGGCACCTTATGCAGATGTTTCAGCTAAAGTCCAGCAAGCTCCACCTCTTGATCCAGCTGACTGGCCTTTTGTCTTGTCAGGTGCAATGAGATCTGATTTAGTAAACAGAGGTCCAATGCAACCAAAATCTGACTTAAAATTTCCCAGAAGAGAAGATGGTAGATCGTGTCACCAACACTACTTTTACTGGACTTTGGTAAATGGTGAGCAAATTAGGAGAAGCTGGCTAAGCTATTCACCTAAAAGCAATGCACTCTTCTGCTTTTGCTGTAAATTGTTTTCTGTAAAAGAGTACAACTAAATCAGAAGTGGATTAAATGACTGGAAAAATGCACCATCCATTTTAAACATCCACGAGAATTCACCTGAACACATCAAACATCTGACAGCATGGAAGGAGTTAGCGATGCGTCTCGAAAAGGGGGAAACAATAAACATGCAGGAAATGTCAGTTCTAGAGTTTGAGAAGAGGCGCTGGAGGGAGGTTCTTACCTGCTTAGTGGCCATAATCCAGTCCCCTTCACGCAGAAACCTGGCATTGAGAGGATCAATCACATTTTTGTCACTTAAATATTGAAATTGTCATCTCTCGCTTGGGAGACCAAGCGTGATCCCAATTCGTCAGGGAAACCCGACGACACGTTGGAGTTCCCTTGGACGAAAGGGAACTTAATTTAGCTGAACAATAACTTTTTCTTCTAGAACTACTGTACAGCCAAAACAATCTCAGTAAATTATCACTGTAAAGCTGCTTTGAAACAATCTGTTTTGTAAAAGCACTATATAAATGAAGGTGACTTGACTTTTAAAGGATGAGGTGGAGGTGGTGTAGCGGTTCGCTGATTCCCAAGTCCTTTCATTAGAAGCCTTCTTGGGGGTGGTGGAGCAGCCATTTCTGGGAAATTCTTCACTGTCTGAGTCAGAATCAATAAATCTGAGTCTAAAACACAGGAGAAATGTTTTACCGTCACTACATATGAACTAAGAAGCATAAGGGTAGACAATATCAAAAGTGCAATTTTTATACAAGAACCTGGTTCAAAGATAAGGTAGTTGTGTGTGTGCACGCGCGCCAGTTACGTCTGTGAGCGCTCTGATTCCGAACATCCGACAACTCGTGCACTAATATGCCCCTAGTGCACTAATATGCATTAGTTCATGCTTTCATGCAGAGATAATCAATTGGTTAGTGTATGACTCATGAAGAACGGAACTATTAATTAATGATTACTGCTAGTAACGGGCGATATAAACGATATGCGATATAAACGTTACAAAATTGGCCAACGATAGAGATTTTAATTATATTGCACTATCGCGATAATGCATGTTGATGATGCGCAATGCGAACTACCCGCGAAATCTAGAGCCACGAGCTGCAGCCGGCTGCAACGCATCATATTCGTCATCATCTTAATTAAACACGGCTGAAAGCGAAACGAAGGAGCTGGTGAAAAAGATCGCTGCAACATCCATTATTTGGACTTGGTTCGGATTTAAGCCGTCCGACGAGCAGCAGCAAACTATATAAACTATACAGAGTGTGTGGGGCAACAGTTCGGTAACACACGACTAATCCATTTTACTCAAATTCAAAATGAAACTTATCAATGAATGCCAGCACGCGCCCGTGTTCACAATATATTGGTGTTTCTATCTATGTGTGTGTGCAATTTTAAGATTTGTTGTTGTGTTGCTTTTTAACTTTTTTCGCTTTGCATCTTTTGTGTCCTTCAAGAAAATAGCCTAACTAAAACTACATTTAGTGCCTTCTGCACTGTTTTGCACTTTTTACTGTCTATGACATGGCGCTGTGAGATATTTCAAGCCTTTATTTGTTATAATTTTGATGATTATGGCTTACAGGTTTATGAAAACTTTTTCAAAATATTCTAATTAAAAATGTGGGTTTTCATAAGCTACAAGCCATATAAACATTAGGCCTACTTAAAGTCTCTGCAGCTAGTGTAGGCTACTTGAATGTAATTTATCTGCAACATTATGTTGTATAATTCCAGTTTTGCACAATAAATGTTCTCAAAACTACATACACTGTTTATTTCTTTCCTTTCCTTCCTTCCTTCTTTCTTTAAGTACATTTAGCAGTTGTTTAGCAGGGTATGTGTAACCTACGGTGGCCCTGAAGTGCAAATCACAACAACAAATCATAAAACACAACGACAAATCATAAAACACAACAGCAAATCATAAAACACAACAACAAATCATAAAACACAACGACAAATCATGAAACACAACGACAAATCATGAAACACAACAACAAATCATGAATCACAACGGCAAATAGGAAAACACAACGGCAAATACAAAACACTTCAACAAATCATGAAACACAACGACATTAACTTCTAACGGAAAAGGTAGGGCCAATCTAACAGGAAATGAGTACTCTCACGCTTGCTAGGCAGACCTCCCTTCGCAGAAGAAGCTTGCTAGACCTCATCCTTTCATTCGGCGCCAACATTAATAAAGGATGTTTTGCCGTCATTGTGGGAAAAAGTTGTTAGAGAACAAGCCACATTTTTGCAGTAGTTGTGGCAAGAGACTCTGAGAAAGTCTTGAAACAACGTCTTTGGCTCAACCCACCGATGGACCAACTTCAGGTAAGTTAACGTAACCTTATTTGTAACTTATGGTGAGTTTCCCATGTCTGTCGGTCCGCAAGCTAAGGAACAAAATAATGTTCAGAATGATATACTCTGTTGCGCTGTATTAGTTACTGCGCTGTGTAAGTTTATAGCCGATGTCGTGCCAAGGTAGTTACCCCCGTATAAAGTTTGTCTGCGGCTGCACGAGCGCACATGCATCCAGTGAAGACAGTGTGGCACTAACACTAGTGACTGCCAAAAAGTGATTTCAGTCAAATAAAAAGGTATTTCAGCAGGTAAAACAGACGAGTACATTAGATGCCGTATACACGTAAATGGCATGCCTGATCTTTCTATAAACTGTAAATTTAAGTAACAAGAAACTTACGTTTCAAAAAGACATATCTTTGCTGTTACCAAGGACATAGTTATGTATATTTGCATATGATCCTTGGCAGACGATCGCGTTGGCACCACAACATCTCTGCCTAAAACTGAATTAACTGATTCCCCCCTGTGCCATTCAGATACGTTGTCAATTATTTATAAACAAGGTGATAATGAGATCAGATATCTGTCAAGGAAACCGTGTCCTTAGTATTCTAGCCATTTGTTATTGTAACTTTTGTTTCCATTAACCTGCAATGCAGGATTTGCCATTTTATAAGAATGCATGTTCTGTTTTCCTGTAGTATCCCAGAATCCTCCTTCCAACCCAACCCCAAGATTAAAAACCTTTCTGGAATACCGGAAGAAAAAAGCAGAGGAAAGACAAAATTTCTCCTTTGGTAAAATGCGGGAAAAGAAAAAGGAAAAAAGGAAAGTGCAGGTAAGCAAATGTGTTTTGATATGGCTCAGAGTGAGAGTGAATAATTATTCCAACTCAACTCTAGTGTCACTTACCATCGACATCCCATCATCATTTGAACTCTATACCTAAGCCCCCTAGTAGGGTAAATTTAATGGCAAACAATATAGTTTGGCTTGTATCAAGTCATGTTGGGAGATAAAATATGTAAATGTTTGAAATAGGTTTCTGCATTGTAGTCAATTCACTCAAAAAACAACATAGAATTCCCTAAGTTTACCTATTAGACATATTTCTTACTTTTCAACTGATTTTTGATAATGAATATCAATTGTTGTGTTCTGTGTAAATGAAATACTTTTTTTAATACTCATAATTTGGCCACGATCAAGATTTGATAAATGTATTTACAAAAGTGCCTTCCAAAACAGCTGTTTACTAGGATGTGAAGGAAGGATTATGGCTGCTCTGCTTTTGTCACGGTCGTGGGATGAAAAGGACACAGGCGCAGAGTAGAGGTAGGTAAGGTAATCCATGTTTAATGCAAAATAAAGAAAGAAGGACTCCAACAAAACAAAAGGCAGCAACCAGTGACGTGGGTATTCCTTACACAGGATAAACAAAACCAAAATGAACCACGCCTTGAGGCCTACAAACTAAACTTAAATAGGGTCCCCAATTGGAGGCAATAACTAACACCTGCCTCCAATTGGGGAAACCAAAAAAAGGAGTAGAGGTGGCTAAAGGCCACCTCCTGTCCTGTCCTGGCTATGCCCCGAGCCCAGCGCAGAGATGGCTAGGGGCACAGCCAGGACGTGACAGCTTTGAGTCACATTTTGAGTGAAAAATCCATTTTGGGTCTGTGTAACATTTGCAAACCGAGAAACAACCACTTTTGAATTAAGAATTAAATAATTGAAGTTCTTTAAACCAGATGAAGAGCCTCCCTACCAGTTCCTGTGTTTTCTATTGCCGATTAATCTTGGCTTGATGACAGCTCAGACGGGTGGTTTAAAGCCAGTATGTGGGAAAACCCTTCCATTATCAACAGATTCTGACATCACCACTCAAAGTCTTCTTGATCAGAGTGTGAAGAAAATGAGGGACTTCAACCAAGACTTGGATGAAGGAGCCTTCATCCTTCTGTATCCAGATGGATCTGAAGTCATCAATACCCCTGGGACACAAAGACCTTTTATTTTAGAAGAATATAAGGCAGATTTAGGCAAAGCATATCAAAGGATCATATTTTTTATCTGCCCAAAGAAGGACTTTGAAAAAGGTAAGTTGTCATGTTTTGCAATTGCCATTTACTTCTGTGACTAGATGTTTCACCTTTGAGAGATAAATAAGTTTAAAAATAGCTCCCCATGGTGTCTTCTGCATTCATGTTAAAATTACTGCAAGCCCCTTGCAGTTGTAGGTGCATAAAAAACATTTTGCTGTGTTAAGTATTGATCAACCTCCATTGTCTTTTTAATGCTTTACTACAGCAATTTCAACCTCTGCATGAAAGCAGTCCAATGCAGATGAATACAGAGGATATTGGTCCAAGTACCTCTGGATGTCATGGAACGACGAGTACTTATTACAGGTTTGGTTTTGGGGCTTTTGTTTTGAAAAGGTCTGAAATATTAACACTCTTAACTACTGATAAGAAGACACACGGTATGTTTCATTAATATAGTATTTTGTGTACATATTTTCTTTTTGCAGCAACTACACAGACCTGTATGCACCTATCGTCATTGATGACGATGATGACGAGGATGAAGCTCTAACTGTCAAAGAAACAAATGAGGCATCTTCTAAAGAACCTATGTGAGTCATGAGTGCATTATTAGAGTATTATACATCATCCTGTCTGATTGTAGAATCAACTTGCACAGAGTACGAGAAGTCATTAAACAAATAAACATCACTGTATTAAGAAGGGTGATACACCAATTTCAGTTACTGTGGCGAGAGAAAACTGTTTGTACTAGGTCCAGTAGAGAGATGTCTTTTTGTAAGAACTACATTTGAATGTATTAAATGTAGCCTATTGTTTTATTACCTGCCTAGAGACTGCCCAAAGGAGTCAAAAATCATGTGTTAGGAGTACAATTTAAATATAGATTGGAAGGAATGCTTACTTCCATTTGTGTCCAGCTAATAAGCTACAAACTTATGCTTGGAGCATCTTTCTTTTTTTTTTTACACACAATGTAACTTTTCTTCTTTTTGTTTGAGGCATACAAGTGCACCTGAAATAATTGCAAATTTGGCGCTTCCCATTGACCACAAGAAAGTCAGCAGATTCAACGTGTCCAGATCTAATGTATGGGATGGTGCTGTCAGAGGTTTTCAGCGTTGCACATACTCTAAGGAGAATGACATGTTTGTAAAGTTTACTGATGATGCTGGCTCCCCTGAAGAAGGCCTTGATACTGGCGGACCAAGGTGGGAATTCCTCACTCTTCTGATGAATGATCTGAAGCATCACACTATCTTTGATGGACCTCCAGAAAGCCGTTACCTGGTGTGCAACTCTACAGGTGCCCCCCCCCCCCCCCCCCCCCCCCATGGCAGTTAATGTATTTTTTTCACAAGTGTTAATATATTTAGATATAAGTATTTTTGTTGTACATTAAATCCCACTTTCTGCAAAATGTAAGCACTTTAACCTTTTCACGCTTGAGTTTCAAATATTCCTTACCGACCCCCCAGCGTGAGTTTTTTTGCACGTGACTTCAGTAATCTCCAGCATTTGAACTCACGCCAGCATTTGAACAGTCACCTTGCTAGGTAAGGACCAGTACATGCATTGCAAGCTCCTCTCGTTGACTCGAATTCTAAGAGCTGCAAAAGTTGGTTGATTTATAACTGTAGCTAGCTAGAAAACGTCAGCTAACCGCTAGCAAACGTCAGCTGCCCGCTAGCTAAGAAATCGTGACCAGTAATTCAGTGCAGTGAAAATGAATAAACTATATAAAATGCGTACAACGGGGAACAGAACTTTTTTTCAATGGTTTTGATCGGTAGTAGTCGCTAATATAATTCGTTTTTGTGTATTAGTGTTGGCTGTCTGTTGGTACGTAAGTAACACTTCTTGTCCCGATTTGAATGCTTTCTGCCTGGTTAATATCATAGTATGGTTTTGAAACAATTACAATCAGGAAATAAAGTTATAAACACTGTTTGAGCTAAATGTGAGTAAATAATAGCGCGGTTTTACCAGCCATTGTTACGTTAATTGTAGCTAGGTATGCTAATGGTGCGTTCTAAACATGACATTCTAATCACACCGGTGTGATCGTACGCTTCAGGGACCACTCTAGATTGATCACACCGGTGTGATCGTACACGCCAAAGGGTTAAAATAAGGGTTGACACTGTACACGACCCCATTAGTCTTGTTTAACTTTCTGGCCATACATCTTCTGAAGTCTGAATGGAAAATAAAGGGGTCATGTCCTTAATTTAACAGAAACTTGCTCTTAACAGATAAAGATGGCCATTAACTGTCATTTTTCTGTACTCTGCATGACAGCTGTCAGGGAAAATGAATATGTCCTGGCAGGAAAGCTCATTGCTGTGTCTATTGTACACGGGGGACCAGCACCACATTTCCTGTCAAAGGACCTCGTTAACCACATTGTAGGGAATCGCAGTTTTGGTGCCACTGTGGAAGATATCACAGATGAGCAGATAGGGAGAGTTCTGCATCAGGTATGAAATGACCTAGATTCAAGTAGTTGGTTTACTAAGAGACTACATTATTTATTTCAGAGTAAGGTCATAGTGAAATTAATCTCCCCTTCTATCAGTAAGACAACATTTTAAGTAAAACATAATTTGATCCCTGTTTGCAATTTTACTTTTGCAAAACAGCTCCATGTTCCAGACTGCTGGATGCTTCCTACATGTGAAGAGTTCTGAGGATAGGCAAACTGTTGTGGAGGAATACCTCAGATGGTATATTCTACACAGAAACCAGAGTGTTATTCAAAGGTAATAGTTCTAAAGACTAATTCTCTGCCTCCATTCATCAAACATATTTCAATCTCATGTTTAAGAACCACATACTTTCCAGTCCCATTATTTATTACTTGAATGCTTTGATAGTGGCTACAGATAAGATTGTGTGACATTCACAATTGGTATTGCGGGTTTAGTGAAAAGTTTCAGTTTTCACTCCTAGGAAGACTGGTAACTTAGACTCTGGTATAGTTACATGGTAACTGAAACCATCTGTTATATGATCATTGTTCCTAATAGATTCAAAGAAGGACTTGCAAGTCTACAGTTTTTGACCGCACTCCAGCAGCATCCGTGTGTGTTGGCCCCACTCTTGTGCCACTCTCAGAATAACCTGACAGCTGCTGACATGGAAAGACTGTTTAGTCCACACCTCAGTCCAGCAGGAAGTAACAGTCATCAGAAAGAAGGCAAAGCACTTGGATTTTGGGCAAATTTTCTTCTTGATTGTGAAGGTTTGTTATGGCTTTTTTATATTTTGTTTGTAAAAAATGAAAACCTTTAGTTTTTACACTGTTTTAACTTAATTTATTTGTTAGATGATAAAGATACTAAAACATTGTTAACTTTTCCCTTTTAGAAAAAGCGACTGCAGTGTCCCTAGAGGATGTCCTGCTGTTTGCTACAGGGCTCGCATCACTTCCACCTGCTGGAATTACACCATTACCATGCATCGAGTTCGTACCAAATTCGCCTTTTCCAATGTCAAACACCTGTGCAAATACGCTGAAGCTGCCTTTCCTTGAGACCTACAGTGTCTTTAAGACAAACATGGAGTTTGCCTTACAGAATTCTCCAGGCTTTGGATGCATTTAATGCTGTGCCAAGTCTGGATTTTGCACAGTCTTAAACATGCAGTTCATGAAGCATAAGAGTGCATGCTCAGTTCAAAGTATCTTAATTTGTATTACTTCTGTTCATCACTTTGTTCAATGAAAAAAATCATAGAACAAATGCTAAGTACAGGTCACATTACAACTGTACTCAGCTAAAATGTATGTTGTTTCATATTTGAAACCGTCTATAACGTTAGGTTGAATAATCCTTTAACTATTGAAATCTACAACCCTTTTTACCTCAGCCCAGTTGCTCCTATGGCGTTTGCACTGTATACCATGCAGAAATAAATGTAAACAATACCTCTTGAAAAGAACCACTTTTCTTTGGTTGTTCAGATCTACAATTGACACACAGTTACCTCGATGGTGAATCAGAAAATAAACAAATCGTTTGTGAGTTACATTTGAGTTTAATATATGTCTTGACTCTGGTATGACACTGCATATACTGATCTCCACTTCCCACACATGATACTCAAACAGCTGTTAGAAATCGGCGGTTTCGTATAGTGGTCAAATAATGTATAACCCGTATCAAATCGAGGGAGAAGCTCGCTCAAGTTTATTGGAAAATTGCAGCACGGATGTCATTCAGTGAACGTTCCATTATCTTCTCACTGCAATGTTGATTATCAGCTAGCCTATACATTAAGGGCGTTTCTAACTAAGACCATGTCTTTAGAAGTCAACCCCCCATGCCATATGACCATCGTAAACATTCCTACAGAGAGATAATCTAAACAGAGAGGTTTCTGTTGTTCTCATTATCTAGGCACATGCACTTCCAATGAAATGTACATTCATATTGTAATTGTTAATGCTCAGATTCCACACAGCTAAGCCACATTTGAGAATGTTTTCCTTTAACATCTGGCCTTTAAGAGTGGGCTGCAGTAGACCATATTTATAGGCCAGCTATTTCTTTCAAGGTGATATATAGTTCTGAGGATGACTCCAAATCATGTGGGTGCTGTAATCCATTTTGCTCAACAGTCTGTTGAAGATAGTCCTGAATGTCTGGATCACTGCATGAATTAAGAGTTTGCCATGACTCTGGAAACATATCCAGTTCCCTGTCTTCAATTGCCAATCCACAGTTCCTTGAACCAAACCTGCATAGTGACAATAATTCATCATAAAGGGAAAACATGACTCCAAATGTATTTCCAATAATGTGTGGTGCAATTTATGCTTTAATACACATATTTTTGTAAGAATGGATTTAGTCAATTCATTGTCAGTTGATATGAGAGTTACCTGAGGTAAGAGATAGAGTTCGTCTGGAATTCCCCCAGGACATGATGCAAGTCTGGAGGGTCTAATCCTGTGCTTATTCCAGAGGTCTGTGCACTCATCCAGGTCTTTTTGCAGAACATTACTGAAGCAGAATCTCATTATGTCCTGATGTTCATGGCTGCCATTAAAGTGTCCAGAGTGTCTCAAGTCTCCAAACAGGTCCATCCAAAATTGAGCCCTAGGAATACAATTGAAAGTTAGGCTACTTATTTTACACTAGAGCACAATATTATAACTATTAAATAACTACAAGTAGGCTACTAGAAAACATTAATATTGCTGCTGCCAATATCAGCAAAATAAATCTGATAGTGTGAATGCAAAGGTGGAAAGGCACTGCATGACCCCTCAATAATGCATTTACCTTCCTTTCCTCAAAATGGACCACCACGCCTCGATACGTTGATTCCCAACCGATAATCCATAATTGTGGCTTAAGGAGCCTGCATAGTAGTCTGTATGCTTGTGTCTGAGGGTACACTGTATTGCAGCCATGGTGCCATTTTCAGTCCCATGGTCTGTCCTCAATCTCATTGGGACCACACCAACACTCTTGACACAATTTATATAGTTGTGGGCAATGACCGATGGGTTGTTGTTAGTAGCCCCACAAACAAGCCACATGGTCCTTCTTGAAAAGCCGTCTATACATCCTGAGAGGGCCAAGCCAAAGGGTTTCAGCTTATCGTATCCATTGTAGATGTACTGATTGTATAAGTTAGTGAATTGTTGTAAGAAATGAAACAAAATATTAATTGTTTGTAACTGTGTTGAAACTGAAGGTGCAAGTCGGAGAATAGGAAACCCTGTTCAAGCGGTTGCCGGGGAGAGAAAGATTTAGTATGTCTGTTTTTTGAGAAACAGGAAACAGGTTAGAGACACACACACATAGTCTGACAGACAAGACAGAAACCAGAAGGGGGCAAGGGGATACTTGCAGTTATCCTTATAAGGAATAGAACTGGAACTGGACCAATAGCACACTTGCTTTGTGAACTTAACGACTCTATCTTTTGGGCGTAGTTGAAGTATAAAATGATGTTTTGACTGTTGATCCTTAGACATTGTGCGGCGACACCTTGTCTCCAAAAGCTTTTGTAATAAACGGAATATGCGGTACGGTAATTGACCTGACTCCTGGTGTTTTATTCTCCTTTCCAACAAACCAACTCGGGGAAGTGTTAGACTTCAACAATTTTGGGGGCTCGTCCGGGATTGGAAAAAGGAGAAGGAATTCGACCTGGTCCAGACAACCTACGCGAGATTCACAGGTTCCGAGCCGGCTCATGATAAAGGTAAGCAGAGCCTGTTATATCTAAATCTGCATATTGGCTGTGAACTAAATTGTGAACCTGTGGAAAACGTAGTGGGACTGGTTTAAATTCAGGGGGTCAGAGGAACGGTCTGTGAGTTAGAGTCTCACTGTAAGTCGAGTTAGAGGCCCGTTAATCGTTCTGGGGTTGACTACCCTACGCTACTTCCCGACGGGGACGGTGGAGAGATGCGAGTTAGAGTCTTGGCAACCAGTCGGGTTAGAGGCCGAGGACTTAGGGTCACCTCGAAATAATTATTGTGTGTAAAGGTTCACGTTCAGCTGGGTTAGAGGCCCAGGGAGTTTGGAACTCCCCAAATTTTTTATAAGACAAGTGGGTTCAAGTCCCAAAAGTGTTAGGTCAGGGACCCATTAATCATTTGTCAATCATTCTGAGTCTGGGACTCACAGTAACATAAGTCAGGTTGAAATGGACGGGGAGTTTGAGAGAGAAGTTGATGACGATGGGTGGGGTCCAGGTACGGGAAAGTGGAAACAATTGGGGATACAGGTGGCAAATGTAATGACGGTTGTAGGCAGGATGGACCCAATTCAGAAAGAAAAAGAAGGGATAGAAGAGAAATTGCGACAAGTGGTGAGTGAGGCAGGATTAAGGATGGAGGAAAGGAGACCATTACATGTTATTTTGTGGAATAAGGAGAAGGATTGTTCCAAAAATCGAGATAGAGTTAGAGACAAGAAGGAAACAGCAAATTTGGTCAAGAGAGGGAGATATAGAGAAAAGGAGAAGGAATGGGAAAAGCACAGAAAAGAATGGTGTAAATTAGCAGTGTGGTGTCAGGGCGTAGACCATTTGAACAAAGAGAAAAAGGGACAGAAAATTAAGGAGGAGAAAAAGGGAGGAGAGATAGAACCCCCAGCATATGAAGATGACTTGTGTTTGGTACAGAGCGTGCACCATTATATCCAGTGTTACGTTTAGAGAGTGGGATATTGTCTTTAGACACACAGAACAGCAAGCCCATAACTCAATTCACAGGAAAGCAAGATAAGAGAAAGTTGAGTAGGAAGGCGGAGTCAGAGAGCGAGACAGACACTGAGGGGGAGGTGAAACCGTTCAAGGCAAGGGCAGAAAGATAGAACGTGATGTACGAGGAGAGGATCGAGAAGGGGAGACAACTAGGAGAGAATAAACAGGATGAGATTACAGGGGCCATAAAGAAAAGGTCAGGCCGTACTAAAGGCAGGTTAGGTGAGGACTCAAAGTCGGGGTCGGACAATAGTGACACAGTGAGAAGGACAAAAACTAGGCAGAAAAAAGGAAATTCACATAGAGGACGGGTGTTACTCACGGGGCAAGCACTAGGGAGATGGACTGACTCGGACGAAGACCCTGACGCAGACAGTAGTGGAGATAGGAGCAAGGGAGACGTAGATGTAGACCCCCACAAGAACAAAAACTACACCATGACGCATTACAATCGATTCAAAGGACTAAAAATAAAATGTATACGCGGTCACAAGCAGGGGAAGCTAGTTGTGCTGGGTTTCAACTGCCTCTCTTTAGAGTGGGAGGCGGCGAACCGCGATATAAACCATTGGGGCTGGGAGACGTACAGGCACTGGTAGACAAATTACCCCCGATGGGAGAGGGAGGTGGACTATGGTTGTCACAATTTGATAAACTCACAGCCGGTCAAATGTTGGCACTGGGGGACTGGAGGGCAGTAGCCGCCCGAGCCATGTCCGCCCAGGCTATGACTGAGATAGAAAAGGGGCCGCCACTAGGCGGAGCCCTGACGACACCCCTTTCAGTCAGGTGGTCGGGCGCATAGCCACGGCCCTGAGGGAACGATTTCCCTGGCCCGCTGGGGCCCAGATGCCCAAGTTACCTTGGGAAAAAGACCAACACCCTAGACAGTATCTAGAAGCATGTAAAGAAACATGGACCAAACACACAGGGCACAGGTCTGCAGCAGGAGTGGTTTAGAAGGGCGGTCTTAGAGGGACTTCCAGAGAAAATAAAAGAGGCAATGATGGCAAATCCTGACTTGCCGGGTAGTGAATCACACGTATGGGAAAGACACATAGTGCATCATTTACAGAGGGCTAAAGATGAGGAGACAGAGAAAGACAAACAGATACAGGAACTGAAAGAGAACCTGTTGCGCTTACAGCTGGGTGAAGCCAAAGTGAGATTCAATGAAGGGAAAAAGAAACACAGACAGATGGCAGCCCTAGGCTCGGGAGAACTTGACACACCCGATTTATACCCTGTTCCCACATGGGCACCCCAACCTCATGGTGGCCAGAGGGCCTTCACCGCGCCCTATCGACCAGGGACTCCGAGGGGAGGTTATGGTAGGGGGAGGGGTGGCGGGGTAGAGGCAGAGGGGCTCCAGGAGCCCAAGTCCCATACAGAGCCTGCTTTACGTGTGGTGACCCGAACCACTGGTCCAGAGACTGCCCACAGAACACTGCAAGGGGCAGAGGATACCCAAACCAGGGGGCAGCTCCAGTTCCCAACCCACACGCCATCCCACCACCTAGTGCACCTGGACAATACCCACTCTCTTATGAGGGAGGGTGGGACCAGGCGTGACGGTCTACAGGGAGGGGAGGGGACAGCGTGGGAAGGGCAGACCCCATGCTGTCCCTGAATGTCGACGGGAAGGATTTCTCCTTTCTGGTTGACACAGGGTCCACTTTTTCCACCATCACCGCCCCTCCCGTCACAGGACTACTATCCTCCAAGACAGTGGAAGTTGTGGGGTTTGAAGGAGTGGGACAGACTTTGCCAGTGACATTTCCTCTTAAAACGATACTGGGTAAACAGGCCCTCAGCCATCCGTATGTGGTGTCGGCAAACACACCAGTGAACGTATTGGGGAGAGACTTGTTGATAAAACTGGGGACCTAATATCTTATGTTCTCCAGATGGACTAACTGTCACGTTACCAGACGGGACATCGGTGGTGTGCGGACCTGAAACCACACACAAAGGGCAGTACCTGGTACAACCGGTAAAGGGTGAAATAGCGGAGATATACTGGGGACTATTGATACTGGAAAAGCCGGACAAACAGGGTATTTTGTCCCAGTACTTCAAGTGGAGGCCGTGGATCTCCCTCCTCGAGCCGTACTTTCCTCCGCCAGACCCCCCACATGTAACCCTATTTTATGATCGACAGGGCGATGAGGTGTATAGAGAGGGGTTTGGGGATGTAGTGTGTGGGGACACGTGGCAGGTCGGGTCTAAATTCATATATGTAGACCCTGAAGGGGTAGCTGCAGATGCACAGTTGACAGACGAGCAGGATCAGTGGTACATGATGGCGGAGGAGTCCGTCCCGCATGTGTCACTGGCCCTGCATCCTAAACACCAAGCAAAAGACCTGGGGCCCATGGTTAAAAGGGCGGTCAAATGCACTGATTGGACACTCACTCAGGTGCCAAACGTATGGTACTCACCCAGCTGTAAGACGTATCGGTTAGAGGCACCAGGGACGGATTGGGTATATTTAGAGCGAAGGGAGATAACTCGGGATCATGGGAGGGAAAAGATGGATCACCCTGTAGCCACGACAAGACTTAATGAGTTGCCGGACTCACTGTGTTCCAAGGGCCCCACGGACGTGGGGCTCACCGATTGTCCACTGGTCACCTTTAAAATCAGACCGGGAGAGCCCACATGGCTGCCCCAATACCCACACAAACCAGAGGCAGAGGAAGGGTTAGATGTGACATTGAATGGTTTGTGGCCCACAGGGGTGTTGGAGGAGTCATGTTCCGCGTGGAACACGCCTATCCTCCCGGTCGAAAAGAAAGGGACAGGGAAATACCGTATGGCCCATGATCTCAGAGTTATTAACAACATTTTACTCACACCCACTATACCGGTACCTAACCCGTATGTAGCACTCACTAATTTGACCCCTGATTAAAAATTGTTCACCTGCATTGACCTGGTTAATGCTTTTTTCTGTCTCCCACTAGCAGAGGAACTTCGTGATATTTTTTCTTTCACACATAGGGGTCGACAATGGCGATACACGAGACTACCACAAGGGTTCGCGCTTTCCCCTGGCATATTCAACCAGGTACTGAGAGAAGCGCTGCAGGGATGCTGCCTGCCGACAGCTGTAACTTTGGTCCAGTACGTAGACGACCTGCTGCTGGCGGCCCCGACGGTGGCCGCCTGCATTCAAGCTACAATGACGGTCCTCACCAGACTGGCTGAGAAAGGGTTCAAGGTGTCGAAAGAAAAGCTACAGCTGGCAAGAACACAGGTCTCCGAGTAATCTCGCAAAAGGGAGCGGGGCTTTCCCCAACACACCGCACAACCATCCTCCACCATCCTAAACCCACTACTGTTCAGGAAATGCTATCATTCCTGGGGCTCACGGGGTACAGCCGCAATTATATCCCAAACTACTCAGGGCTCACAGAGCCACTTAGAGCGCTAGTTAAAGAGCAGGGAATGCGTAAACTTAAAGCCACACTCAATTGGACTTGCCTGGCCGACCAGGCCAACAACTAGCCACCGCAGCTGTTCTGGCCATACCCGACTGCACAAAACTCTTTTTTCTAGATGTTTCTGAAACAAGACAAGTCATGAACGGGGTCCTGTTTCAGAAAAAAGGGGGAGATAGGAACATCCTTATGTACATAAGCGTAAGATTTGACAAAACCGAAAAAAGGCACCCCACCTGCATAAATATGGCAGACCGAATGGGGACGGGGCTACCACATGTGTGCAAGAGGTAGTGAGGGAGAGTAAGACACGAACCGTTCTGGAGGCAGAACCCCTCCCAGTGGCAGAGGACCTCTTCACTGATGGGTGCTGTTTCAGACACGAACAAGATGGGCTGAGGGCGGCATTTGCGGTAGTGAAACTAACACCAGAGGTTTTAGTTACAGTGAAAGCAGAGAGGCTCCAGAGGCTGCAGTCAGCTCAGAGAGCAGAAGTGAGAGCAGTGATAGAGGCACTCAGGCAGGCCAAGGGAAAGAGAGTTAACATTTACACAGATTCGGCATACGCAGTAGGCGCAGCGCACGTGGAGCTAGGACAGTGGTTAAAAGCTGGGTTTAGGACAGCAGGAGACAAACCGATTAAACACGAGGCAGAGATGAGAGAACTAGCCGAGGCCCTAGACCTGCCCGAAAAGGTAGCCATCATAAAATGCAAAGGACACGATAATTCAAATAATGTAGTAGCTCAGGGAAATCAAGTGGCAGATACAGCAGCAAAACAGGCAGCAGGGTACACTCCACGAGTGATGGTGGTAAGAGCAGAAGAGGAAGTGTGGTGGGGAGAAGGCTCTGAGAGAGACGAGCTAGTGAGACATCAAAAGGGGGCTTCCCCACAAGAGAAAACAATTTGGCAACAGAGAGGAGCAACAGAGACGAGAGGGCTCTGGAGAGGGCCAGACGGTAGAGTAATACTTCCACCAGCCATGCAGGGAGATAAATTTGCAGAAGCCCATGGGTTGGGCCATGTAGGGCCCGCGCAGATGTTGAGGAACTTGTGCCATTGGTGGCACCCGTTTATGGTTGACATGGTACGCAACTACACTAGGACATCACCACAATTCAAAACCGACGATCAAACCTGAGATGGGGGCGTTCCCCATGACGACGAGACCTGGACAAGAGGTTAACAGTCTTTATTAATAAGAGAGACGCGTCAACCGCTTTCACACATAATCGTCTGAGGAATCTCTCTTATTTGCAAATAATATTAATAAAGACTGTTGAGCCCAAAGGATTTCGTCTCTGTACTTCCTTCTGAAAGAGTTCTGATCAATTAAAATTACCGTCACAATTTAGGGTGCTCGTCTGGGATCCTACTCCTGCTCGGTTCGAGTCCCTTTCCTAACAGGTTAACCGTGCACAGCCAGAGATAGCTCTGGAATTCTAGTATCGTCCAGAAAAGGCTCATCCTTTGACGGGCTGAGAAGTGCCTGACTGGAGCTGTGACTCGTGCCTGATCAGTACAGGTATACCCGGGCTTAAATTTCGTCTTCAGGAAGTACGTGCACATTGCAGTCAGGAGGTAGATGGATGTGGTAACGTATGGAAGTTGCAGGAGGCATGATGTGAAGTTGTTTGGAAGGCGTTGGCTACGGTGTGTAGACAGTGTAGAGTGATGGAAGCTTTGGGAAAGTTTGTGTGGAGTATATTGATCTGTGTTGTATATATATTTTTTCTCAGGTTAGATGGCTCCTTCTCCTCTGATCGCCCGTCACCCCACCCCGCGGAGTTCAGCTGGACCGATCGGTGGGTCTCCTTCTCGTTGTGAACGTGGAAATGCTGTGGGCCATCTGGAGGCCGTTTCTGCTCCGTTTTGGAAGTGTTGAGCATGTCTACGCGTTTCAAGAAAAGTTCCACAAGTGGGTAGTTGTACACACCAGGTGTACACATCCGTAATCTCCGGTGTTTGCGGCTGAGACCAAAGAAGACTACAGACCCGGGGTTGAGGAAGAGACTGTGCTAACCGCTACGTTTAAAGTTATGAAGCTACCACTATACATTCGACTGGACATTGGATTTGGGAAGATGCCTGTGCGAATCAAGACAGACATATTGTTCCCGCAAGAATAGAGACAGTTTCGGCTTCTCTTTTGCCTTGCCGCGAGTGATTCAACGGGAACACGCAGGAACGCTGAACCGCCTGAGGGAGGGGTGCGGATGGTCAGACAGGAGACGGAGGGAGCATCAACCGGTGAGATTGTTCCTTAATACAGTTTTCATATGCTATAGTAAACAATGTGGTTGTTTTTTGTAAGTCAGATTTGATGTTTTTGTGGAAGTTGATAGATGGATTTGAGAAAGTATGGTGACTAGAAGTTCTTTTGGAGTATTGCAGTCAGGGCGGCTGTAGTTAGAAACATGTTGTTTTTGTTCCGTGTCCTGAAACCCATTCTGGTGTAGCTAACCCATTGCGTTGTGATTTCGTGCAGGATGTTAAGCAGTTGGACTGCTTGAAAATCTGCAATTTAGGTTGGACTTAAATATGCAGTTGAGATTGGATCTCATACTTTCAGTGCCGGTAGAAGGGAATAGGGATTGCTCCTGTAAATTGCCGCAGTTGTTGGTCAGTTTAAGTTCCGTGTCCTGACACTCATTCCTGTGCAGGTAACCTATTGCGTTGCGATTAGTGCTGGATTATAAGCAGTTGGACTGCGGCAGTTGGACTGCGTGATGGAGTATTGCGTGCTCCTGTATATAATGGTTTTGGATGTTGTATTGTGAATATGTCTGGTTGTGGTCGACATCTAGCAAAAGCATTTGTCCATTTTGGTATTCCCTGTGCACAAGGGATCCGATTGGCTGCATTGTATATTCCTTGATAGAAAATGTTATTGTAATCGCAATGTTTTGTCTTGTTTGGTGTGCGTTTGGGTGAACGCCTACATTGTGTTGTTAATATGGTTATTATGCAAGGCCTACTCTTTTGGCTTTCGCCTTTGTGCTGAAATTGTGAAATTTAATTTGCCTTCTACTGTTGTGCTGGTGGCTGGCACACATGGAATGTGAGGAATGCACTTTCTAACTTTTCTCAGTCTCCTCCAGTTAAAAATTTTAGGAGGAGATGAGGTCTTGGTCCACACCTACGGAGTACCTGGTTTGGGGGGCCCATTGCTGTCCCTGTCCTTGTCCACCTGGTCATACTTTTGACCTAGTCTAGAATCAAATAGACTCTGCATTTAGCCCAGAGAAATGTATTTATTATTCTAATTGGACTCTTAATATCTTACCCGGCACAGCCAGAAGTGAACTGGTCACCCCTCTGAGCCTGGGTCCTCTCTAGGTTTCTTCCTAAAATTCGGCCTTCTTAGGGAGTTTTTCCTAGCCACTGAAATCCAACACTACTGTTGTTTGCTCCTTGGGGTTTAAGGCCGGGTTATAGGCAGAACATAACAACTGCGGTTGTAAAAAGGGCTTTATAAAAAAAATGTATTGATTGATTTGATTGATGTCTGCACGCTTTAAATACACAGACCACACCAACCATCCCATAAAACATGAAAGGTTAACAATCACCGGTTGTAGGCCATCTGTGGCACCACTTGTCAGTAGATAAAATCAATTATAGAATTGCCGAACACCATTTGTTAAACACCAAACATCTTACCGCTGACACAACACTTATTTATTGCCTGGGAATTTAACATTCCGGAACCCTAAGACACATTTGTTAAACATCAAACATAACCACCTGTTATAACACTAGTCTGGTTTGCTCATCAAGTGTTGTAAAACATCAAACACAGACTTATCAATGTAATCATCAATTACAAAGTCACCAGACATGCATATGTCACTCCAGAAGTCCCACCCTAACACACGTCATACAGGAAGTCCATAAGTCACAAAGGAAGTCCCATCCTACAAACCGGATGTCCCACCCACCTGTCACATCAATCTGGAAGTCCCGGCCATAAATAACAATTTTGACACATTATACCCTACATTTACTACTATGGTAGTTAAAACTGAACAATATTTATTTAAAAAAAATCACATTCTCCGGTTTTGAATGGAATAATGTCTTACTCAAGACTTCTAACTAAAATAAAAAATAAAGTTAAGAATTTATAATATTTCAATTGATGTAATGTAATTTTCAATGTAATTTAATGGCTTATTAACATACAGTATACTGTATACAGCATTCCAGAAACAGAGTAACTGACTGGTTAAACGCAGTGTAGAGTCTGAATAAACCATTCTACTTTCCTCTTAAGTCTTAAGACTGTAATATGAAAGTCTTTGTGTACATTGTATCTTGATCTTGATCTTCATTAACCCTCTGAGGACGGATTAGGCGGTAGCGCCCACGCCCGGGGCGTATTTGCATAACAATTACATAGTATTACATATTTTCAAAACGGTTTGTAATAGAGAGATTCTGTTTTCTTTGCTGTTTCAACGAGAGTCCGATGAAAACGCAGATGCGCTTTGTGTTTACTTGGCATATTTCCTTGTTGTTGTCATCCTGTCCAAATGAAACCAAAACCTTTTGCACCTGACCAATGGATGGGCTGTTGAGTGACAGCATCCAATGGAAGGCTGTTGCCATGCAGAATAGTTTATTTTACCCAATCTGGGGAAGGTATCTGTTGCGTATTTGATCCAATAATAAGGTTGCTGGGTGGGACGTATGTTTTGTTTTCTTCATTTGCTCATTCTGACTGTAGAAGAGGTTGTAGCAGTATGTCAGCTTAGCTAGCATGCTAACTTAGCATTAGCGAACGTTTTTGCATTGTGTCCTTGCGAAACGCTAACTTGTTGAAAAGACAAAGAAAGGATTTGTGTTTTCAACAGTTTTATAAGTATTATTATTAGTATAAAATGGCAAAACGTAAAAACACTTTTACTAAATGTAGCCATAGTCCGTTATGGTTATCAAACGTTGGATAGCTGAGTTACCAGACAACAAAGGACGAATGCTAACAACAGGCTAATGCTAACGCAAGTACAGTCTGGTAAGTAACATCTAATAACCTATTTATCATGAAATAATGTAATACAAATGTGATCATTATAGATATTGTCTGCTTTGCGTATTTGGAATGGGAGAACTGTTCCACATGGCTGTGTGTGGTCTGAATTCAATCATATAGAAAATAATTATGGGTGTCATAATCATATTGTCCTGTATGCACATAAGGTGAATTATTATTTAATTGTTCTGTTCACTTTTATTGTGATACAATGCATATTTGTGTAAGAAAAAGGGTTTGAAAAGTGTTTTTGGAATGTTTTTGGGTTGAGATACCGGGGTGGTTGATTTCAATGAAAAATTTTGTCAAAAACATGTTGGACAAAAGGCTAATTATTTCATTTTTCTTTTCACATTCATTGTGAAGCCTTTTCTTACACAAATGTGCATTGTGTTTGCACAGAACATTTGTATTGGGAGTATCACTCCGTATGGGAGTGTTATGGTCAGAATTCAATGAAATATAGAACAAATCGGATTTTGCTTATGAAATTATTTACTTAATTGTGCATTTTTCCCTAAAACACTACCTTATAAGAACATTAACATGCAAGCTTATATTAGCTGAAGTAATTTGGAATAATTTGATGCCAAATACACAATGATCGATTCACATTACATATTGTTTATAAGCCAAAATATAAAAGGAGTGACACCCAAACATTTTAAGCGTAGTACTCAGAGGGTTAACTGTGGTTGGGTATTTGAGTTCAGTTATAATTTAAATTTTGTATTTCATGTCATCATGATCTTCCCAAATCTTTTATAGTTCAACACATTATTTTCCTCTATTGGTATGTTCTGCCTATAACAGTGGTCTCAAAATAAAAGGGTGTGTGCTTTGATAGGCTGCTCCTGTTATGTGATATGAACACAGTACGGGTGTGACCACAATTCTCTGATCTAAACCTCTGACATATGATATCAAATTGTGGTTTGGTGTTTAATTTGAATCCACACCATAACAAAGTACTTTGGTCTGTAGGTTTTTGTAAAGCCTCTTATATACTTTGTATCACTGTGATCCCAGAGAGCACAATAGTAGAGAGCTGGGTCTAACAGGGTTAGTCGTTTAATTATCAGTTCAGTTGATATCCTGGAAGTTGTAGATTTATATTGCTTATCAGGGATGTATTTAGCTGAAGATGATCTGGCTCCTTTCAGCAGTATGAACTTAGGTGGCTGATCAGGATATCGACGGTACCAATGAAGGTCAATATTGTCACTACTTGTAGCATATATGCAGTTCAAAGTCACAGATTTTCCTAATGTACTGATCACTTCATCATTTTCAGGTGTAATGTGATCCCCAGTTGTCATTCCTGTACACAGTTAACAGTTAAAGTAATAAACTGTCAGAACTACATATTGTAGGAAGTGGTGAAATGTACAGAATAGTGTAACCATCAATTACCAAAGAAAAAGGGAAAAGAAACCCAATTATGATATTATGATTTTGAAATGATAATCACATAATTAAAATGTTATTTACCAGAGGCTAGAATGAGAACCACTATCAGAGATGTGTCCATGTGAAATATAGAAATACTAGATCTGATCTCTGCCTTGGTTACTGTATTCTGTGGAGGCACTGGTTGGTGTGTTTTTTTTTTGTAGTGTCTGTGTTTCCTGTCAATGAGGGATTCAGGGCCCAGTAGTACCGAGCAGCGTCAGTCACTTCAACATATGAAATCTTTGCTCAGTTTACCAGACAAGTGAGAACCAAGAGAATCAGCTTTTTTATTACAGCTTCTGTTCATGTAATACACTCACCTAAAGGATTATTAGGAACACCTGTTCAATTTCTCATTAATGCAATTATCTAATCAACCAATCACATGGCAGTTGCTTCAATGCATTTAGGGGTGTGGTCCTGGTCAAGACAATCTCCTGACCTCCAAACTGAATCTCAGAATGGGAAAGAAAGGTGATTTAAGCAATTTTGGTTGTTGGTGCCAGACGGGCCAGTCTGAGTATTTCACAATCTGCTCAGTTACTGGGATTTTCACGCACAACCATTTCTAGGGTTCACAAAGAATGGTGTGAAAAGGCAAAAACATCCAGTATGCGGCAGTCCTGGGGGGCGAAAATGCCTTGTTGATGCTAGAAGTCAGGAGAATGGGCTGACTGATTCAAGCTGATAGAAGAGCAACTTTGACTGAAATAACCACTCGCTACAACCGAGGTATGCAGCAAAGCATTTGTGAAGCCACAACACGCACAACCTTGAGGCGGATGGGCTACAACAGCAGAAGACCCCACCGGGTACCACTCATCTCCACTACAAAAAGGAAAAAGAGGCTACAATTTGCACGAGCTCACCAAAATTGGACAGTTCAAGGCTGGAAGAATGTTGCCTGGTCTGATGAGTCTCGATTTCTGTTGAGACATTCAGATGGTAGAGTCAGAATTTGGCGTAAACAGAATGAGAACATGGATCCATCATGCCTTGTTACCACTGTGCACGGCCTACCTGAGCATTGTTTCTGACCATGTCCATCCCTTTATGACCACCATGTACCCATCCTCTGATGGGTACTTCCAGCAGGATAATGCACCATGTCACAAAGCTCGAATAATTTCAAATTGGTTTCTTGAACATGACAATGAGTTCACTGTACTGAAATGGCCCCCACAGTCACCAGATCTCAACCCAATAGAGCATCTTTGGGATGTGGTGGAACGGGAGCTTCATGCCCTCGATGTGCATCCCACAAATCTCCATCAACTGCAAGATGCTATCCTATCAATATGGGCCAACATTTCTAAGGAATGCTTTCAGCACCTTGTTGAATCAATGCCACGTAGAATTAAGGCAGGTCTGAAGGCGAAAGGGGGTCAAACACAGTATTAGTATGGTGTTCCTAATAATCCTTTAGGTGAGTGTATATTGTGGTACTTTAGAAAAAATAACAGTGTCAGTAATTTAAATCATTATAGAACTAAACTATTGCTGAGGACAAAATTATTAACAATATTTCTCAGCCTCAAATTGAATGACTAATAGCACAGACAATACTACATAATCTAAATCAATCATATTTGCAAAGTGTTTAATCATATTTGCATATACATATTACATTACTTACTCATCATATCCAGAGAAATACTGAAACAACATTTGTCTCATTATCATATATTTCTTCTAAATGACAAAAAAGATCAACTTATGTCAAAATAGTTTTTGTGGAATTACTTGCTCAGTTGAGATGATTCAAAAAACCATGGAATATGTGGAAAGTTTGCTATCATTTGGTGGAATTGTGGAGAATTACGGGGGGGTGGGGCACTTAACCCACAGAGGTGTTTAACCCCAAGCCACCCTATTGCTTTACAAATGGCATTTTTATTTCATCTACAAACACAACAAACACCAATTCATAGGCATTTGGTGGTTCTAGTGTTAAGACAGGGTGTTCTTTGAACCTGGCACCGAAACCACTGTAGCTATAGGCTGTAATTTCATGTTTTATGCAGTGGTTTTCTTGCCTATGTCTTTAAACACCAGGACATAGTAGTGTTCATTTCGGCATAATTTTAGTCATTTTAGTTGTTTTTGATGTAAACAGTTCTGGCTGTGTCGGGTGAGATATTAAGAGTCCAATTGGAATAATAAATACATTTCTCTGGGCTAAATCCAGAGTCTATTTGATTTTAGACTAGGTCAGAAGTATGACCAGGTGGACAAGGACAGGGACAGCAACGGGCCCCCCAAACCAGGTAATCCGCAGGTGTAGACCAGGACCTCATCTCCTCCTAAAATTTTAAACTGGAGGAGACTGAGAAAAGTTAGTAGTACATCCCTCATATCCCCCAGCACAATAATATAGCAGCGTAACACCTTGGAACTGAGACGGGGGGGTCCGGTGACACTGTGGCCCTACCCGGGGTAGGCCCCGGACAGGGCCCAACAGGCAGGAAATCAATCCACCCACATTGCCAGGCATCAACCAAAGGGACACCCACCAACCGCAACCCCCCTGAATGATGGCCGAGTATTGCTAGCAGCGTACAGCCCAATTGCACAAGTGCGCAACAGAGAGTCAACAACAAGCCAGTGACTCTTCCCCCGAAAGGCATTGGAGGGAGGGCATCCCAGTGGCGACGAGAGCCCACCTGGCAAGACAGCAAGGGTGGACAGTATCAAGCCTACTGGTCAACTTCACGCCCCCGGGCCAGGCTACACCGAATTATAAACCATGCTGTAGAGATGAGTTTTTAGTAGACACTTGAAAGTTTGCACTGAGTTTGCATTTCTAACCTTAATTGGCAGATCATTCCACAGGAGTGGAGCTCTATGAGAAAAGGCCCTGCCGCCAGCTGTTTGTTTAGAAATTCTAGGTGTTACAGTACCCCCCCAGGTGCAGCTCCTGATGCCGCTATATGCCAGTGACCCAGGCAACCCCGGGGGCGAAGAGCAGTCCGGTCCAGACAGTGAGCATAGAACTCTGCTCTTAGGGAGGGGTCGCAGATGTCCACCGCCTGGACCCAGCTAGACTCCTCAGGGCTATACCCTGCCTAGTCCACCAGGCACTGGGCCTGGCTCCGCCGCAGCCGGGGGTCCAATCATAATAATACATTAAACTTATATAGTTCTTTTCATGGACCCAAAGACGCTGTACATCAGATACAAAACAAACAAAATCCAAGGAGAGCGATTGGACAGCACACAGACAAACGTAAAGGAAAGGACTCAGACATGACACTGGATGAAGAGAAAGGGCAGGGGTTACGGGTAGGCTTGTTTGAACAGATGATTCTTGAGGCGGTAGATGAAGATGGTAAGCCGTGTCTCCAAAGCTCTGTAGTTTGGACCAGGGGATGATGAGGAGACCAGCTGTAGCAGAGCGGAGTGACAGAGAGGGTTGGTAACAGGGAATAATATCAGAGAGGTAGGGTGGAGCATGCTGATGGAGGGCTTTTTGTAGCTTATGGAAGGAAGAAGAGTTGATGCCAGAAATAAGAGAGTTGCAGTAGTCTAGGCGTGAAGAGATTAATGCATGTATTAAGGTTTCAGCGGCAGAATGGGAGAGGGAGGCCTTTAGCTTGGCAATATTGCGGAGGTGATAAAATTTGGATTAGACTGTCCATTTTATGTGTTGTTCAAAGCTGATGGAGGAGTCCAGGATATCTTGCTGCATAAATAACGCCATCACTACCTATGAATAGTAGTTCCGTTTTATCACTGTTGAACTTGAGGAAGTTTTGCTACATCCATGATTTTATTGTTGACCGGCAAGATTCAATGTGGACCAAAGGTGGGTTGGTGAGAGATTTGGTGCTAAGGTCAATTTGAGTGTCATCGGCGTAGCAGTGGAAGTCAAGTTTGAAGTGACGGAGGATCTGACCAAGGGGGAGGATGTAGATGATGAGGAACAAAGCACAAGAACAGAGCCCTGGGGGACAGCCTGTGTGACTGCAGCAGAATCTGAATTATGGCCATTGAGGGAGATGTAGTGGGTACGGTGGGTGAGGTATAAGTGCCATTGAGGGAGATGTAGTGGGTACGGTTGGTGAGGTATGAGTGTCATTGAGGTAGATGTAGTTGGTACGGTTGGTGAGGTATGAGTGCCATTGAGGGAGATGTAGTGGGTACGGTTGGTGAGATCAGGTTGAGGAAGATAAGGGTGTTGAGGATCTCATGACTAACTGTGTCAGACGCAGCACTCAGGTTGAGGAAGATAAGGGTGTTGAGGATCTCATGACTGTGTCAGACGCAGCACTCAGGTTGAGGAAGATAGGAGTGTTGTGGATCTTATGACTAACTGTGTCAGACGCAGCACTCAGGTTGAGGAAGTTAGGGGTCTTGAGGATCTCATGACTAACTGTGTCAGACGCAGCACTCAGGTTGAGGAAGATAAGGGTGTTGAGGGCATTTCTGGGTGATGAAGGCATTGATGTAATTGACTGGCCCTCACGTTCCCCAGACCTGAATCCAATTGAGAACCTCTGGGACATTATATATCGGTGCATCCAACGCCACCAAGTAGCACCACAGACTGTCCAGGAGCTCACTGCTGCCCTGATCCAGGTCTGGGAGGATATCCTCCAGGACCCCACCTGCCGTCTCATCGGGAGCATACCCAGACGTTGTCGAGAGTGCATACAGCCACGTGGGGACAATACACACTACTGATTCCCATTATGAGTTGCTGTGATGAAATGCACGCAAGTTGGAACAGATTGTAGTCAGCTGCAGTCCCTGCATCATCAAGGGGACTGACTTTGTATTGACATTCAGATGGGCATGAAATCTCTCCTTGAAATCAGTAGCAGTTTCCCCAAGTGAAAATGTGTCTTTTCTCATTATGAACACAGGGTTGCCATTTACTTGTTGTTTGTACCAGAAGAGATAAGGTGATCGATCAGTTGTATCAAATATACAACTGAGTGTAGCTGATTGTCCTTCTACAGTAATTACATCATCTGTTGGCTTTGTTACACTGTCTTCTCCTCTGCACCCTACAAATAAAAAATTATATATCTTGACAATATGTCATTTAAAATCTATGTATTAAATGAAATAATTCAGAGAAATAAAAACGGAGTGATGTATACCAAAATCACTCTGTTACCTGCAAATAACATAAATATACATCGATAATAAATAATTTAAATAATATAAAATAAATGAAGAAATTCAGAGTTAGAAGAACAGAGTGATGCTTTACCAAGGCAGCATGCAGCCAGAACATGCAAAATCAGCCAATTTGTCATAACCAGTCAGTCAGTTTAAAGAGTAACAGTTTAGAAGCTGAACAGTGTTTATCTATCTGTCACAGAGCTCTGACAACATCTGTCCTACTGTTGTTGCTTCATGTTGTTCTGTACTGTATTCAGTAGTAGACCATGGGGAGGGGTCTGTCTATATGGCATGTCAGTAGACTCAGGTTGTATGCTTTATTAAGCTGCCCCCTCCAGGATGATTTACATACTACACCACCAGGTAGTGTCATTTGTTAGGAATGTCTATTACAAGCAACAGAATTGTTGATCTTTTCTGGAGCAACACGCAGACCATGTTGGCTTTATCAGTGCCAAGAACCAACCACCCAACAACTGACAGAAGGACCATCCAAACTGCATAGATTTGGTTTTGGAAGTCAAATTGTTACCCACAATACAAGATACATTTATTCTTGCTTAAGACATTATTATGAATAATTATTTTATTATAATGATATAAATGTTTGAATTGCTGCCCTTTTCTGGCCTGCAAATCATTTATGATTTACAATTTACAAAACAAATGTGGAATTTCAAAGTCTTGATGTGGTCCCCGAGCCAAAAAGGTTGCCTTCCCCTGCCCTGTCCAAAGAACCAACAATGTCTGTTAATGTAATTTTTAGAGTTACTGATTGTGGTATATGTATTTCAAATGTATTTATAAAGCCCTTTTTACATCAGCCAGCCTGAAACCCCAAGGAGCAAGCAACAACAGTGTTGAAGCACAGTGGCTAGGACAATGTCCCTAAGAGGGACCCTAACCCTAATCCCACAATGTTATAGCAACTTGCTATAGTCCAAAGAATAAAAATAAATGACTCCACAGGTTTTGGTTACCATGTTGTATTTTTTCATCCCCATCTCTTAAAATCACTTCAGTAATTACTGAATGTATCTTATTCTTAGGCTTTGTCATGTTTGTCATGTCCATGTTCTCTTGCCAGCTTTTTGCTTCCATAGTTTGGGCCTCCTTTAACCAGAATGGGCCTCCTTTAACCAGGACTACTATGACAGCCTTGCCTCCATTTTTCTCTGCTTACTCGTTGGTTACTACGTTGGTTTCCTCCCAATTTCTTTCCACCTCACTTCTCTTCTCCCCCTACCCTGTCCTCCTCCATCCCAATCTTCCACACTCTTACCTCTTTTAATAAAATGTTTCTTTTTTTGTTCTCCATTCTCATTTACTCCTCCTTAACAATGGCCTCCTTCTCTAAATTGAGCTTATCTTGTCCTCCATTCCATTCTCACCTTGGCCTCCTCTTCCAACCTGAGCTTTGTTACCTCCTCTTCCAAACTGAGCTTTGTTACCTCCTCTTCCAAACTGAGCTTTGTTACCTCCTCTTCCAAACAGAGCTTTGTTACCTTCTCTTCCAAACTGAGCTTTGTTACCTCCTCTTCCAAACTGAGCTTTGTTACCTCCTCTTCCAAACTGAGCTTTGTTACATTGCCTCCTTCAATAAAACTTGCTTTTATGTCTCACGCTAATTTTTTCACCTCTTCTTCTAAGTCTGGCCTCCTGGTTTAACTTGATCTCTGTCTTGGAATTTTTCAATAGAGCCTCCCTCATTTGTTTGTCTCCTTCAAATTTCCTCTCTTCTCTAACGATGGCTTTCACGAACATGAGCTTTCTCCTCCAGTCCAGTTTCAACAAAGCTATTTTCTTTCTTTCCTCCTACTCCCTTCTCTTCCCTAAGCCTGGTCTCCACCTTTAACCTGAGCTTTCAAGCCTGGCTTCTTCCAATATGTGGTTTCTTTCGTTTTCCTCCATGTTGTTCACTGTTCATCTAACCATGGCCTTCTCCAACCTGAGAATCCTCTGCTTGGCTGCGTTCAATAGAACCTCTTTGGTTCTTTTACCTCATCCAACCTGATGTTTCTTAATCTGGCTACTTTCTCAATCGTAATCTCAGGGTTCAGTGTTGTGTCCAACACCTTAACCCTTACTGCTTTCCTCTCCTCCACCAGACCAAAGATCATATCAGTCTTCTCTGCCTTCATCCTTCTCTCCTCCTCACTCTGCTCCCTACGCTTTTGCCTGTCCTCAGCCTCTCTTCCTATCTTCTCATTCATTTTCAATATGTTAAGATATGTGTCTTTTAATCCTGTTTGAGAGATTGAGTTATTACAGTTTGGTCTTTATTTTGACAAAAACATAAACCAACAACCTACAGCCTTAATAAAATATAATATAGGCCTATTAAGTACATTTAGGACAAAGAATGTTCTTGGTGCTGGTGGTTTTAACATTTAAAACCTTTTGGAGAGCTTAATTTATTCATTACAGTTTGGTCTTTGTTTTGACAAAAACATAAACTCTCCAAAAAAGACTGATGCCACCATGGCATTAGCCATTGCTGAAAACTGTTTTATGCTGGCATGTAATCACATTGCAGAAGCATGTAGAGGTGCTTTCTCAGACTCCACTGCTGCTACAAACTTCAAAATGCAGGACAAAGTGCACAGAAATGAATAATGGTGCACCATAATTTCTGAAAACATTGGGTGAACAGCGTTTCAGCCTCCACCTTCATGAGTCCATGGATGTAAGTGTTTAGTACCTGGGGGATGTGATAAGGTACTTTAGTGACACCAAGCAGACAATTGTATCAACATTTCTGGGGCTTGTTGAGTTGGAGGGAGGAGATGCCAAATCTACAGCCTGTGCTGTTGTGGCTTTCCTCAAAATGTTGTCTTAAAAAGGAGAAACTCCTGGGGATAGGGACTGACAATGCCTCTCTTATGACTGACATTAACAATGGGGTGCATAACGTGCTGAAGGAGGAGTATGGAGGAGTAAAGATGTGGTTCCTATTCGCTGGGTGCCACTCTCTGCAGCTTGTCATGCTTCCAATGACACCATCCCCCATAGTGTGGAGTACTTGGTACTAGAGACTTATTGTCCTTTTTTCCCAGTGTTTTTCAGTGTTTTCAGTGTCTCCAAAGCGAGACCTACAAGGCCATATATGAGAAAATCAACTGTGGAGAGAAACCTTTACAGATCACCAAGGTGTGTGCCACACGTTGGCTCTCCATTGAACCTGCGGTTTCATGCATTTTGGACCAGTGGAAGGAGCTTAGGCTGCATTTTGCAGTCACCAAGTCCAGTGAACACTGCTACATGAGGTTTAATTTTCCATGTACAGTGATCCTCATAACATATTGTATCTGACTTTTCTGGAGTCAGTGCTGGGTGAGGTACAGTTGGCCATCAAGGCTTTTGAGGGAGAGCAGGTAGATCGTCTTAAGCTACTTGACAGCTTGGTTAGCCTGATCGAGTTTGTGAGTAGCAGGGTGCTGAATCCACTGGCAAATGTTGATGTACTTAAAGGGCCAATAGATTGATACATCAGTCCCAAACCCTACCTTGGAGTCAAAGGCAGCTGAGCTCCACCTTGCGCCTCAGGATGAAAACAATGTTCGAAAGCGCTGTGTAGCCTTCACCATCTCCCTCACTAACGAGTTGACTAGTGAAGGAGACTGCCGGACAACATCGAAGCATTGCAGTACCTGTCAGTTTTCAATGTGGAGGAAACTCTAAAGCACAATAAGAGCCCTGGAGAAATAGAAAAAATAGCCAAGCTCCTTGGTTACTCCCCTGCAGAGATAGACAAGCTTGTCCAGCAATGGCGTGCCATCCATCTTAGTTAATCGAATGAGACAAAAAACACACTGGGCTTCTGGAGTGAGATTTGGAAGTTCAGGGATGCTGCTGATATCAACCCTTTTCAGGATCTTGCCATGGCTGCTGTGTCTGTGTTGTCCTTGCCACACTCGAATGCTGAAGTCGAAAGAGAATTCAGCCAGATGAGTGTGGTGAAAAGTAAACTTAGAAATGGGATGTCCTTGCAGACCTTTAACTCCATCCTTTACATCCGATATGGACTGAAGCTGTCAGCTGAGGCTTGCTATGAACACCAGCTGCCTGATAATGTTTAGCAGCTTTTTGGCACATTAGCTGCTTACTCATTTAAGTCAGCTCGCTCAGTTGCTGAACCTGACATAGACAGAGTTGACCAAAATGACAATGACTCACTCTTTCTGTGAACCAGCACAGCCTGTGTGTGTGTGTGGAGGGAGTTCTGGGGAGAAAAATGCAATGAACCGAAATTTGGGCCAGACTAGTTACCATTATTTTCTCACATTGCCATTGACAGTTTGTTCTATTGTCTCTTTTTGGTCCATTTAAATTGTTAATGTAGATTGTATACAAAGAAATAAAAAAAAAATGTTATGGTTAAACATGTTCATTTTTACTGTGACTTGTAGTAGGCTCCTAAGTGGACCATGAGGTTAAAAATCAAACCAAACTTAAGAAAACTAAACTAGAAAATAATAATAATAATACAAATCTAAAAAACAACAAAGCAACTCCACCAGAGTGTCTCTTTTGGGTCACTTTTGCAGGTCCCAAGATAAAGGAAGTTTGGAATTGGAATTGTAACATTAAGAAAAATAACAAGAATGACTGAAGGAAGTTCATTTATAGTTCTAAACATATTTAGTTTTTTTTTTTACTAACTTTTTGTCTCTCCTATAACGTTATTCATCTATATCCATAACGTTCATTCGAATGCTTGACAGCGGATTTCTACAACAGGATCACTTGCTTCACACACGTCCTCCATCTCAGTTATCCGATCAAAGTCTATACACCGCCAAGTTGACATGACTGAGGGTGCATTTGATATAAATGAGGGTCATGTCTAATCACTGCGCGTCCCGACCACCCCCCGAGACGAAAAGTTTAGAAGCGTTTATAGGCGTATGTGCAAAGCCGATCGTAATGTGTTCATCTGTGATGATCGTAACTTGAACGGACGTGTAATAGTTGATTTTTGATTGTAATGATGAACACAGATTACACCGAACCTTTGCTTTACTAAAAAAGGCTCTAAACAACTATGTCGTTCAGTTTTATCATTCAATTGAAAGGTTGTTTTGTTAATTTGAACGACAGGGAGCGGAGTTTTACCCAACCACGGAATGCTGTTAATTTAACTTTCGCAAAGAAAAATAGATCAAGACAGTTGCATAATAAAGACATGTTTGAGATAAGTTGGACACATGGTAGCTCTAAAATAATTAAGCCAATAGTAGTTGATTTTTGATTGTAATGATAAACACATGAAATCATATACTGAGCCTTTGCCTAAGTAATTAAGGACTTGTGAACGACCGACTCGTTCAGTTTTATCGTTCAATTGAACGGTTGTTTGGTTAATTTTTTATCATTGATCTGTGCTGATAAGGTACGTACAGTACATTTACTACTTTCTGTGAGGCAGACTTTGAAATGGAAATTTCTGTGAAGAACTGCCAGGTTAACGTGATATAAATCCTAAGATCGAAGTGTTGACATCAAAACTAATTGGATCTTTTTGCACATTTCATCCAAATGCAATTATAACTATTCTGCCTGTGTGGGTACAGTCTATTGAGCCTATAACATTGGGGAAGACTGAGAAAGAGAATTAGGTTAATAAAGAGGCTTGTCAACCTGTAGGCTACTTTACATTTTAACTGTCACATAAATAAAACACCTCCTTGATTCCTTGTGATTCAAGATGACATCGAAAAGTGATGAAAATATTCATGTACTGCTTTAAATTAGATTAGAATAGATTCAACTGTATTGTCATTGAACAGTACAAGTAGAGTACAGCAAAATGCAATTTGTGTCTGACCAGAATTGCATAGAGGAGTGCAGAAAATGTACAAGGATTAAGTATATGTATGCACTAGTGGAATGTATGGATGTGAAATTAATGCAAATGCAATTCTAAATGTGCAGTGGAAAATGTACAAATGTACAGGAAATGTACAAGTATTAAGTATAATGTATGTACAAGTGAGATAAATAGTTGTGTGGGCACAAGTCACAATTCTCAGTTGCATTCTGAATTTGCAATCAAGGCAAATTGAAGGAGTTCGGTAGCATGTGCAACTGAACTGCAGGGATAGCAGCAATCAAGTTCCAGAGGTAGACAGTAAAAAAGGTAACAGTAAAAAATGCAAGTACAGTGGCAGTTCTAAAAATGCAATGAGGGCAAGTTTAAGGTGCAAATCAGCATGTGCAAATGAAATACAGGAATAATAGCAATGACACGTACCTGTGGACAACTGAAAACTATCTTATCAGACTTGCAAGTCAGTGACAGAGTCCATTAGTACAAAGGGTGGACATAGTTAGTGATGGTAGTCAGAGTTCAGCAGGGTTACACCAGATGGAGAAAAAATTGTTCCTGAGCCTGCTGGTGTGAGAACAGAGAGACATGTACTGCCTGCCTGATGGGAGGGCAAACAGTTTGTGGCATGGATTTGAAGGGTGAATGGTGATGCCGTGTGCCCTGCACAGGCACCACTTGCGCTGGAGGTCTGCAAAGGCTGGGAGCTGGTTGCCCGTGATGTGCTGGGCGGTTTTCAACACCCGTTGCAGTCGGCTACGGATCGATATCCGTAATATCATTTATCATTATATTGTGACAAAATGGTGTCATGGAAAACCAAGTCCACAACGACTTAAACAAAAAGCACTTCAACTCGGGAACTTGTGAATCCAATAGACTTTAATGAAAATCATAGAACAACGACAGACATTAAAGCCCTTCTGCAGATACACCACCAATTCTAAGTCCGGGACCATGGCTTTTATACAAAAACTTCTACCCATAACGCCATCTGACCATTCTTAGAGAGTCCCCTGAGGTGGGGCCCTCTCCCATGTTCTCTGTTTCTTCCTGAGTGTTCTTAATTAAGACTTGCTTACTCATGACAACCTCATGGTTCATTTTTGGGTCGTCCTTCCAATGAACTCAACACAGTCATACATTTTAGGGTCGTAACTGTCTGTGTACAGGAGGATACTATATTAGGGAGGCCACTCATGGTGACCCCCGGGTCAAGAGGTACATGTCATGGTGAGAGCTCACTGTCCAGCCGAGTGTGTGGGTGGAATATATAATGTGGGAAGTCACTGTCAGTGTGTCTGGATTTCACATTAATAATATTTCATGAAGTGATTAATTAAACATGCATAATGATATATTCATAACATGTGTGATTATAAGCAATATACAGAAAAATCCCTCACAATGGCAGTATGATACTGTGTGTGAGACTGTTTATAAAGGTCCTTATTAAATGAAGATGACTGACTCTAACCAGTTGTTTCTTTACTTGCATTTACAATGTATTCAATAGAAATTATGGTAAATACATTCTGTACAATTTACAAATCGGCTTTTGTCTGTAAAAGATAATAATTGTCTTTTCACAGTAATTAATGTAATGCAATAAGGCCTAGACGGGTGGTTATGTTGGTTTGCTCCCCATTTTGCTAACGATAATGAGTTATATTATAACAAGGAGATTCTCTGGAAAATAATATCTTGAAGGTTAATACCATGATGTGTTGATGAAAAATTCTTAAAGTACTGCCTATTCATATATGTCATTATATTCAACGTCAAAATATATGACATGCATTGTATCATGATATTGTGAGAAGCGCAAGTTATATATTTCATGAACATATTCAGGGTACTTGTGTAAATATATGTTGAGAAATCCTTTACATATACAGCTCCGGAAAGAATTTAGAGGCCACTGCACCTTTTTCTTTCCTTTTCAAAAAAGTTGAAGACAGCCTTTAACAGAATGAGTACAAATCAACTGTAAGGCATTTTGTTTGAATGTATGGTAGCATGTATTAATGTTTTGATTTCTATGGGTCAAACAAACATTAAAAATAATGATGAATCCATGCTGATACTTTCGATATAATATGAAAATATTATATATTATGTTTTTGTTCAGTGTCTCTGTGTTTCCTGTCACTGTGGGCTGAAGAGCATAGTAGTACAGAGCAGAGTCTGTCACTTCAACAGAGGAGATCATCAGATGCACACGTTTCTTCTCTTTATCATGTGTGAGGGTCCATTTGGTACTGTCAGAGTATTCCATTATGAGGAGCTGTGGAGAGGATCCAGGGTGCTGGTGGTACCAGAACACTGTGTTGGATACTGAGGAGCTGTTGTATCTACAGGACAGTTTAACACTCTTACTCTCCATTACATCCACTACTTCTCTGTCTGGAGTCATTGACTGTTCAACACTTGGACCTGAAATATAGAAAAACAATAATTCATGAGTACATTTAGACAATGTACAGTATAAACACATTAGGTGTTTAAATGTGTAAGTTGCATGTTACCATGTTATATTGATAGGAAAATGATACAGTATATGGTGACTTTTATATGGTGACTTTTGGTGTTTATTCCACTTGATGGCACTATTGTCAAATGACAGAAGGAACTAGAGTACATTTAGTCTTTCAAGTGACTGGAGGTTTTTGTACAGTGTTTCTGGGTTTCCTGTCACTGTGGGCCTCAGAGCACAGTAGTACAGAGCAGAGTCTGTCACTTCAGCTGAGGAAATATACAGATCCACACGGGTCTTCTCTTTGTTCTGATTACCAGAGAAGCGGGAGTCAAGAGAATCGTCCCTCACCACATTCTCAGGGCCCAGGATGAGCATAAGGTATTGGGGAGCTGATCCAGGAGACTGTTTATACCAAAGTAAATTGTCTAATGAGGACTGTGAAGAGACTTTGCAGGAAAGGTGAACCTTATTATTCACATCTGCGTACACTTCATGTTGGTTTGGTTCAATCGTCTGCTCATAACTGCTTTCTGCAAAAAAGTAGAAAGGAACCGTGAGTACAAAATTTATGTTTTCAGTGTCTTAGGAAAAACAGAAAAAGAATGCTACTTTGGAAGAATTATCAACTTACCTATAACTGACAAAAAAACAATTGAATGGATAAACAACATAGTTGGCAGTTAGAAGGCAGACTGACTGACTCAACAAATGTAGCTGAATAGTCCAATCAACTTCATCTGTAAGGTATTGAGGTTCTTATTCCTGTTCACTTTGCCTACAAGCTCCACCCCAAAGGGAAGTTGCTCTGAAAATTCTCAGTCACTCGTCTCCTTTCTTCTCTCCTCAATGAAATTATATCTTTCATTCCCTCCACTGGGTGGCTTGACTGGTCAGATTCTCTCAATTACTCTGAGTAAGGAGTTTCTCCCAAACCACTGTGCATCAATTTCTTTTTGTTGCTTGCTCCTTGGAGTACAAAGGGCAAACTGGCCTACTTAATGTACAAATTATTTATGTTAGCAATAATAAATTTGTGTTATAAAATTACAATATATGCCAATATGACACTTTGGCAGGATCCTTAATAGGGTGATTCCCATTAAATTGCGTTTCTGCATTTCCTTAAAAAGATAATCCACTGTTGGTGTGTTATCCTTTTTATGTCTCCCTAAAACATTATGAGTGACTGGAGATTTATGTATTTTATACATTTGCCCCAGAACAGTTCAACCAATGGTCACCAATGTTCCAATTGGCCACAACATTGAGGATGTCCAGGATGACTTGTTTTCTTCTGGCTTTATTAGTGGCTTCATAGACTACCCCCTGATGGAAACCTTGTTCCCACCCTTGAAACGGGTGGTTCAAGTTTTCACAGATTCTTGAAAGCAGAAACTTCACCATGAATTCTGGAGTTGGTGGTTTGCTTACAACCAGGAAATGTAGATGAGCTGTTTTCTACCAGTGAAATGAAACATTTGTATTTGCATGGTGTAAGGAAATTCACAAATCTGATGTCACTTATGATATATTATAATGGTATTAATGGATATATACTGTATATAAATAAAAGGAGCAGCAGTGAATTTTCCCTTCAGGCTAAATTATAAATATATGACCAACACATATACAGCATGTTAGTTATAGTTTTTTGTGGAATATGTAAGATTTGGTATACCCACCTAGCACTCGGCTGGACCCCCTCCCCCATACTCCCAGAAGAGCCTGAATTACTCTTCAGGGCATGGACTCTATAAGGTGTCTGGAATGTTCTACTGGGTTGTTAGTCCATGCTGACATGAATGCATTACAATGGTGCTGATGACTGGACAGCAGAATGTTTATAGTGAGAACAGTCTATTCAATCTCTACTGAATGTTGCTGTATTGCACAGGTGTCAAACTGGTTCCATGGTGGGACGAGTGTCTGCAGGTTTTCACTCTTACCATTTTCTTGAGAGAAACATATTTAGTGATAAAGATTCCATTAATTCTGGTAAACAAGAAATTTTATGTAAAACTAGGCTAATTCATTTTATAATGGCCCTGATACACTATAAGCATTGGGTGATTATGCCATCAGCAGTCACGTCAAAGTGACTTTAGAACTGTTACATCAGAAACCCTGTATTTTTCCAAACATATTCATAAATAACATGCGCCATCAAGAATCAAAACTCAGCAGTTCGTGGCTTGGCCACTGAATGTGACGCAATGTGAGTAGTGTAGCAGCAGTCATTTATTTCTAAGGCATTCCTTAACATTTGACAGCGGATAACAACGTTGAGCGCTCATTGGCTGTAGTGTACCTTCCAGGTAAGACCGACACACACCAAACTGAGTGAGTAACTTGCCAATTAAATGGTAGGAAATCTGATGTGCGAGGAGCGATCCCCAGCATCAGCTGATACGTCGCTGACCAATGACCTGGTTTTCTGTCTGAACAAGCGTTGGTAATTAAATTGGCAACTAATGTTAGTTATGATTAGGGACGCACAGATAGGAGTTTTTCATTGTCCATACAATTTCTGAGGAATGAACTTTGAGTATCTACTGTAACTTGGAGAGACACTGGGAACTGACACAGAGGGAGTGTTCAGAGCACTGGTGGCCGTTTTATTAACAAAAAAGAACTATGAGGATGTGAGGGAGAAATCAAACAGAAAAGACAAACCACTTTCATAGGGAGGCAGTGTCAACCCGGGGGCAGCCTACCGGTAGTGGCTTGGGAGGAATAAGTATTTTTGTCTGCTTTTCCAGATCCCTCCATCTCCAGGCCATATGTGTGTAGGGGTAGGGATGGCCCAGCTGGTAGTTTCCAGAAATTCTGGACCACACCCCCTTGAGGTCCGCTGTACAGGCTGTGATTAGGCATTGGCCGGCTGGTCAATTGCTGTCAGGGTGCTGGAAGGCTCGCATTGGCTCGCCCGAGGCGATGGAAGGTTCGTCAGGCTCGGCCGGGGAGTTGGGAGGCTCATCTATCACTGCCGGGGTGTTGGTAGGCTCATCTGGCTTTGCCGGGTCACTGGGATTCTAGTTGATTGCGGCCAAGATGCTAGGCCTCTCGTTGGGTGCAGTCGTTGGGTTTTTGACAGGTAAATTTGGCTTCTGCGCCTCCCGCATGGCTCTTCCCAATGTCTTAGTCGGTCCAGCATTATGTCCCTCTGGATCTACCGGGCACAGCAGGACTTTAAACTCCTATTCTCTTAAATTCTCTTCAGCCCTTTCTTAAATTAATGACAAAGATGTATCTATTTCTGAGGCCTTGTCATGTCCTCCTGTTCTCCTGCCACAAAATGAACGTTTCCTGACATAGTTTTGGTCTCGACCATCTGGGCCTCTTTTAACCAGGACTCCTCAGCCAGCCTTGCCACCATCTTTCTCTCCTCTTTACTCAGACTCGTATTATCTACTTCTACTTTGGTTTCCTCCCTCTTTCTTTCTTTCCACTTCTCTTCTCCCCCTTACCATGGCCTCATTCTCCATCCCAAACTTCCTCTTTTCTAAAATGTTTATTTCTTTTGCTCTCTACACTCTTTTCCTCCTCTTTAACAACGCCCTCCTCCTCTAAACTGAGCTTCTTCAGCCTGGCCTCCCTTTTTTCCTTCTCCTCCCCTCCATTCTCACCTTGGCCTCCTCCTCCAACCTCAGAGTTGTTACCTTGGCCTTCTTCAATAAAGCTTCCTTTTACTCTCATCCTCCATCTTTTTCACCTCTTTAAGTCTGGCCTCCTGGTTTAACCTGGTCTTCATCTTGGACTTTTTCAATTGAACCTCCCTCTTTCTTTCATCCTCCTCGATGTTCCTCTCTTCTCTAACCATTGCCTTCTCCAACATGAGCTTTCTCCTCCAGTCCAGTTTCACTGAAGCCATTTTCTCTCTATTCTCCTCCTCCCTTTTCTTCTCCTCTTCCTTAAGCCTGGTCTCCTCCTTTAGCCTGAGCTTTCTCAGCCTGGCTTCTTCCAAAATAGCCATGTGGTTTCTTTTGTTTTCCTCCATGTTCACTGTTCGTCTAACCATGGCTGCTTTCAATAGAACCTCTTTGGTTCTATTCTCTTCCTCCATTTCCTTCTCCACTTCTTTAACCCTGGCCAACTCCTCCAACATGATCTTCCTTATCCTGGTTTCCTTCACTATGGCCTGCTCTTTTCTTTCTTCCTCCTTTCTTTTCCCCTCCTCCCTAACCCTGGCCTCCTTCTCCAACCTAAGCTTTTCTTTCATTTTATCTTCATTCATGCCTAAATCCTCCTCCTTTTCTTTCTTCTCTTCTCTGGCACTGACTGACTGGCCCAACCTGATGTTTCTTAATCTGGCTACTTTCTCAATCCTAATGCCAAGGTTCAGTGTTGTGTCCAACACCTTACCCCTTACTGCTTTCCTCTCCTCCACCAGACCAAAGATCAAATCAGTCTTCTCTGCCTTCATCTTTCTCTCCTCCTCTCTCTGTTCCCTACGCTTTTGCCTGTCCTCAGCTTCTCTTCCTATCTTCTCATTCATTTTCAATATGTTAAGATGTGTCTTTTAAACCTGTTTGAGAGATTGTTTGAGTTATTAGAGTCTGGTCTTAATTTAGACAAAAACATAAACCAACAACCTAAAGCCATAGTCAATTTAATATAGGCCTACTAAGTACATTAGCATTTAGGACAAGGTTTGGGTATATTTACATAACTTTAAAAAAAAATATTAAAGTATTTTAAAAAAGTAAATATTAAATTCATAAATGCTACTTGTAACCAAAGAAAAAATGTAATTACATTTAAATGTAAGATACATATTTGTATGATACATGTCGTTTAGTGCAGACCTTGCATTAAATTGGCAAATTTAAAAGCCCCCAAACCAGCCCAGTTCAGCAATCAAGAGTGGTTGCGTACTTCTAGTTAATGGTTTGTTGATTTGAACCGCAGTGTCTTATTTGGTCTGAAACAGATTTGGTCTGAACTCGGATCTTTGAGTCATTTAATTCACGTATGATGAAATTGAACCAATTACACAATCGTTCACGCATATCCACGGGAAGTAGGAGAACAAGACGTCCGTCCGCAAGCCAAGGAGATGGGCGTCACTACGGCCGATGGGCACGTCCTGGGTCTGTTCTACAGGTTCGTTGCTAGCCCTTCGTAATAATGATTCAATTGAACGAGTCACTAAAAAGACTTGTTGCTCTCCACTCTGGTAAAACGAGTCGTTCAAAATGAATGAATAATTCGCTAACTGCGCAAACTGTAGTTATTATAAAATAAAATATGCCAACTCGTGTTAAATTGTCTACTTTGACAACTGTATTTGATTGTGTAGTATGCAGCAAAAATTACCTAGCAAGTACAATTCATATCGACAAACCGAAATTTCACTTGCAGGTTGCAATTACTGGCAAAACACCGGATTTTTCATCTCGCCGGTCCGGGGTGTCGATCGGGTCTAATCTGTATACCCCCACAAAGATATGACCCCGACCGCGTCTCAATGAAGCTGCTGCCGTTGTGGCAGGCCTTCGACCACTGCGCGTCCTAGGAATATACACATATTTAGGCCTACTTAATCTTAATAAATGATCTATCTAAATCAAATGCAGTTAAATGTCACGGTTTTATATACGATTTTACTATAAAACATAGGCCATCAAATAAAGTATATTATCGTTTTCGGCGAGGCACGCTGCAGAAACAGGTGCCCACTGATCGAAACATTTATCCGCGGCTATAGAGACATATTAAATATTTGTTTTGTGTACATAGGGCATTTAAGAAACTCTAATACCTACTCACCAAACTGTCAACATGCAGACTGACCTTGCTTCCTTTATTGCCCTTCTGAAGTGCTGTTCATGTCTGTGACGCAATCAAATTACAGATCTTTGTGTGACGTACTGAAATGGATGTCGGCTCTGAGCCTATGCACCAAGCTTGATTCCTGGCTGACTGACTTAAATCTAAACAACTGCTGATATTAGCTTAAACCATTATTAAAGTTTATTAGTTATGTCCACCTTTCTTTTCAAATAAATTAATTAGTAGTTGCTTTCCCTCATTTTGCTTTTTTCTATTTCCTTTTCGTTTTTAGGAACCCGATTTCCCTTTCTTGGGGAAAGACGTGACTACCAAATCATATATCACTCAGCTCGAATAGCTGCGTTTAGAATCGTATTGACTAAACCAATGTGTGCCTTTTGTAAGGAGTGAGGATTGCCTCACAGAACCTGTACTATTTTTGCGGGTACGAAGTTCAGTCACTCAACCGATTTATTCAGCCAGTATAAATTTAGTTCTGACACTACTTACTTAGAAATGAAAAAGTGCAAACAGAAATACATTTTCATTCCAAGCTTTTCAAGGGCCCTCCCACAATTAGGGCCCTGGGTAGTCAGTCCCACTTCCCCCCACTTTGAGCCCCTGGGTGTAATGGTTGGGCTCTGATCTGATTTCCTTATTCTGTCGCCTTGTACACTGTTTGCATGAAACGGAATATCTCCATTAATTTAAATAGGGAAAAATAATCTAAGCCCCAATTTGGGCTGTACCACCTATCCTTTCTCTGACCCCTTCACATTTTCTCTCTGCCTCACTAGGACAGGTCATTTCCTGATACCAGGACAGGTCTTAGGGACAACCCTGCCAAATTAAATGAATGTCACACTTGCAGTGAAAGATCTTATATTGCTGTTTTACAATCCATCTCCACATTGCAAATAATGTTTTAACATGTAGCCTGGGACTTTTTCAATGAAATAAATATTTTTTAAAGCTTCCACTTTAGACTAAATGTGTACTAAGTTGCTTATGTGTCCATAATTAAGTCGAATCACAATCATACCTCATTCAGCCATTAGTTTGGAAGTGAGTGGTTTTGACATCCCTTTTCTGGCACCATTTTGGAGAGAATCAAGCTAGCGTCAAAACTAATGATAGATGCTGCTGCACTGGCACTACCTCAACCCTGATTGCCCTCAGTGAGAGTTGCATGCATAGAGAGACACTCCAACAATTACATCAAACAATTTATGAACATTTAGAGATATCTGCTGTTATTCCCCTGTTAGAACTGTTACTAGTGTTACTGCTGACTTATGTCTGTCTCTTACCCCCACAGTGGGTTGACACTTAACCCGAGAGGTCATTTAACTCCCCCAGGGGTAGCAGCAGCTAGCAGTAGACCAACGTTTAGAGACAGCAACTGGGCTGCGTTCAAGGGCCCCGTTTCACAGCCCAGGGCCCGGTGGTTCTCCCTGTGGCGTTGGTCCGATGCTGATACAGGAGATGTTATGTTCACGGCACAATATGGAAGGAAAGTAGGAGACCACGTGTGGATAAACAGACCTGGTTGATCAAATACTACCACAACATGCACACAGATTTTAGGCTGAAAAAGAATGTATTTGATGCTGTCTCCAACCATGTTCCTGAAGCGATAAACAGCCCTGGTTAACACCATTTTATCTGTGTTAATGTGCAACAAAACATCTCACTTTTTTCCTCCTAGACCAGAAGAGAGTTTCTGACTACATTTAAAAAGATTGGATGAGAATACAAAACAGCATCAAACTCTTCCATTGGTATAATATTAAACCGTATCCTAGCAACATGCTGGTAAGTGTTATGACACAGGGAAATAAGTGAACAGAAGTATAGCACAGAACCCCCTATTATTGGCACAGTCAACATCAGAACCCCCTATTATCGGCACAGCCAACATGCAGAACCCCCTATTATCGGCACAGCCAACAGCAGTTTTGAAATATATGTTCTTGTACCGAGTAATCATTTGGTCAGGTTGTCAATGTTTAGTGATTATTAGAGACATACAAATGTTAACTAGCATGTCATTAATGATCATTTCTGAAATTCCAGTGGAAATATTACTATTTTCAGCTGGTTGGCTAGCAACATAGCTAAAACATACCACCCCTATTATCGGCCACCTTACTATTTTGTTCAGTAACATTTTATTTCCTTTTTATTTGTGTTACAAATTACAGATCATTGTCTTCCCTCAAGTGTTTATTATAACTTTTTAGTTACCTTTCATGCGTTCTGCTGAAGAAGAAATAAAAGACTGGTCAATTTGATAATACATGTTGTCTGGTAAGTCGCATTTCACGATTTGCAACTTAATTAAAACAATTTCCATACAAGACATTTAGTTCTCCAACGACTAGTAATGGACGATAATAGGGGACTGAATACTGCCCTGGTTTCTCACTGTAAGATATAAAAGCTTGATGAGGTCATAACTCCACTTGACCTAATAAAACAATACACAACACAAAGTAGTGGAAACACAGAAACGTGCACACAGAGTTTTTGTACAGTGTATGTACATCCTGTTGCCACAGTGGGCCTCAGAGCACAGTAGTACACAGCAGAGTCAGACAGCTGCAGTCCCTGGATCATCAAGGGGACTGACTTTGTAGTGATGCTCAGATTGGCATAAAATCTCTCCTTGAACTCAGTAGCAGTTTCCCCAGGTGAAAATGTGTCTTTTCTCATCATGAACACAGGGTTGCTATTCCCTTGTTGTTTGTACCAGAACAGATATGGTGTTTGATCTGTTGTGAATTTACAACTGAGTGTTGTTGATTGGCCTTCTACAGCAATTACATCTTCTGTTGGCTGTGTTACAATCAATCAATCAATCAAAATGTATTTATAAAGCGCTTTTTACAACAGCAGTTGTCACAAAGTGCTTTACAGAGACACCCGGCCTTAAACCCCAAGGAGCAAACAACAGTAGTGTTGAATTTCAGTGGCTAGGAAAAGCTCAGAGGGGTGACCAGTCCTCTTCTGGCTGTGCCGGTGAGATATTAAGAGTCCAATTGGAATAATAAATACATTTCTCTTGGCTAAATCCAGAGTATATTCGATTTTAGACTAGGTCAGAAGTATGACCAGGTGGACAAGGACAGGAACAGCAACGGTCCCCCCAAACCAGGTAATCCGCAGGTGTGGACCAGGACCTCATCTCCTTCTAAAATTTAAAATTGGAGGAAACTGAGAAAAGTTAGTAGTACATCCCTCATGTCCCCCAGCACAATAATATAGCAGCGTAACACCTTGGAAACTGAGACGGGGGGGTCCGGTGACACTGTGGCCCTACCCGGGGTAGGCCCCGGACAGGGCCCAACAGGCAGGAAATCAATCCAACCACATTGCCAGGCATCAACCAAAGGGACACCCACCAACCGCAACCCCCCTGAATGAGGGCCGAGTATTGCTAGCAGCGTACAGCCCAACTGCACAAGTGCGCAATAGAGAGTCAACAACCAGCCAGTGACTCTTCCCCCGAAGGGCATTGGAGGGAGGGCATCCCAGTGGCGACGAGAGCCCACCTGGCAAGACAGCAAGGGTGGACAGTATCAAGCCTACTGGTCACCTTCACGCCCCCGGGCCAGGCTACACCTAATTATAAACCGTGCTGTAGAGATGAGTTTTTAGTAGACACTTGAAAGTTTGCACTGAGTTTGCATTTCTAACCTTAATTGGCAGATCATTCCACAGGAGTGGAGCTCTATGAGAAAAGGCCCTGCCGCCAACTGTTTGTTTAGAAATTCTAGGTACAATTAAAAGGCCTGCATCTTGCGATCTAAGGTTACGTGTAGGTATGTATGGCTGGATCATTTCAGCAAGGTAAGTAGGAGCAAGTCCATGTATTGATTTATAGGTTAGGAGTAAAACCTTAAAATCAGCCCTAACCCTAACAGGCAGCCAATGTAAGGATGCCAGGACAGGAGTAATGTGTTCAATTTTTTTTGTTCTAGTTAGGATTCTAGCAGCTGTGTGCAGCACTAATTGAAGTTTATTTATTAATTTGTCTGGATAACCAGAGAGAAGAGCATTGCAGTAATCTAATCTAGAAGTAACGAAAGCATGAATTAATTTTTCTGCATCAGTTTTTGATAGAAAGTTTCTAATTTTTGCGATGTTTCGAAGATGAAAATAAGCAACTCTTGAGACATATTTTATATGTTCTTCCAAGGAGAGGTCAGGGTCAAGGGTAACGCCAAGGTTTTTTACAGTTTTTTGGGATACGACCATGCAGCCGTCGAGGTTCACAGTGAGATCTGCTAACAACGCTCTTTGTTTTTTGGGTCCTAAAAGGAGCATTTCTGTTTTATTTGAGTTTAAGAGCAAGAAATTCTCTGTCATCCACTTCCTAATATCTGAAATGCATGCTTCCAAAATAGCTAATTTAGGGGCTTCTCCATGCTTCATTGAAATATATAACTGTGTGTCATCAGCATAATAGTGAAAGTTAATATTGTGATTTCGGATTACATCGCCCAGAGGGAGCATGTATAGTGAGAATAGTAATGGGCCCAGAACTCGAGCCTTGAGGAACTCCAAAGCATACCTTTGACTTGTCAGAGGATATGCCATCCACACTAACGAACTGATATCTTTCAGATAAATAAGATTTAAACCAGGCTAGAACATGTCCACGTAGCCCAATATTGGTTTCCAGTCTCTCTAAGAGAAGGGAGTGATCAATAGTGTCAAAAGCAGCACTAAGATCAAGAAGCAACAGGACGGATGCGGAACCTTTGTCTGAGGCCATTAGAAGGTCATTTGTTACCTTCACGAGTGCAGTCTCAGTACTATGATGGGATCTAAAACCAGACTGGAATATTTCATAAATGTTTTTTGTCTTTAGGAAGGCATTCAGTTGTTGGGAAACACATTTTTCTAAGATTTTTGAGAGGAACGGGATGTTCGATATTGGCCTATAATTGTTTAATATGTCGGGATCTAGATTAGATTTTTTTAGAAGAGGCTTAATTTCCGCAATTTTTAATGAGTTTGGTACGCATCCGGAGGAAAGGGAGCAATTTATTATGTTCAGCATTGGCTGACCTAGCACAGGAAATAACTCCTTAAGTAATTTTGTAGGAATCGGGTCTAGCTGACAGTTTGTGGGTTTAGAACTCATTACAAATTTTGTAAATGTGTCGAGCGATAAGGTATCAAAAAACTCAAGTGTCCCAATTGACACCTGATCAGGGAGGTTCCGGAAATTTTTTGGACAACTGAGATTTTTAGGACCATAACTATTTAAGGATTCAGTTATTTGTTTTCTAATGGTGACGATCTTTTCATCAAAGTAGTTCATGTATTCATTACAACTAAAGTGAAGACCCACTTCACTTGCTAAGCTTTGCTTTTTTGTTAACTTTGCAACTGTATCAAAGAGAAATTTTGGATTGTTTTTGTTCGCCTCAATCAGGTTGGAGAAATAAGCTGATCGAGCAGACGTGAGTGATTTTCGGTATTGTACTGTACTGTCTATCCAGGCTAGTCTAAATACTTCCAACTTGGTGGAGCGCCACTTTCGCTCCAATTTTCTGGAGGCTTGCTTAAGTGCTATAGTATTGTCGGTGTACCAAGGAGCAAGTTTCTTATTGCGTATTTCTTTAGTTTTTAGTGGTGCAACTATGTCTAATGTATTTCGCAGTATTGAGTTTAGATCCTCGATTTGATCGTTTACAGATTTATTTACTCTGTCATTAATGAGCGAACTAGTAAGAATATCAAGGAATTTATTTGTAATCCGAGAATTTATAGTACGGCTTTTGAAACTCATTGTTTGGGGGGCAAGTGTATTTCTTGTTTTAACGGTAAATGTAATAAGACAGTGATCCAATAATGTGACGACTACGACCTCTGCTGGTTCACCTCCCCCTGCAGCGGGCGGGCCCCGGCGGTCGACGTCACCGGCTTTCTAACACCACCGTCTCATCATGCATTTCACCTGTGTCTCGTTTCGTGCACCTGTTCATCATCATCCTGTTTCCCCCGGTATATATGTTCCCTCTGCTCCCCCTGTCTTTGTGTGTGATTGTTCTCTGCCACAGTCAGAGCTGTATGCGCTTGTTAAGACGCTCGTTCTGTTTATTTTGTTCTATTCATATATATAAAAACCTTCATTCCGCCACGCCTTCTCCGGTTCCTCCTTTGCTTCCTCAACCTAAGCCGTGACAGAATCACACACCTCAAGATAACAGCAAGGATATGGAGCCCGAAGGAGCCACAGGCGAGGTCGGTGTTGCGGAGGCGGTCCAGGTGCATTCAACAATGCTGGCCAGCCTAGGCACCGCGATGGACAATGTTCTGAAAGCGGTGCAGCGCCTAGAGCTGAGTCAGCAGCACCCCGCAACACCGGCCGTCTCTCCGCCTGCCCCAGCCTCGCCACCAGCCATGGGGCCGTTGCATCTCCCCTTGCCAAGGGATTACAACGGGGCGGCGGACCGCTGCCAGGGATTCCTATTGCAACTGGACATTGCGCTCCAGGCGATGCACCCTGCGCCGACCGAGGCACAGAAGATCACCTCGCTCGTCTCCTGCCTTTCCGGAAAAGCCCTGGAGTGGGCCACCGCCGTCTGGAACACCGAGCAGCCCACCCAGGGCAGTTACGCCGAGTTCACCCGCCGCTTCCGAGCCGTGTTTGACCACCCGCACGAAGGAAGAGAGGCGGGTGAACGGCTGTTCCACCTTCGGCAGGGGACGAGGTCGGCGCAGGAGTTCGCACTGGAGTTCCGGACCCTGGCAGCGGGATCGGGGTGGAACGAACGGGCTCTGATCGACCACTACCGCTGTAGCCTTCGCGAGGACGTCCGGAGGGAGCTAGCTTGTCGAGACGTGTCCCTCTCCCTCGACCAGCTGGTTGACATGTCCATCCGTCTCGACAACCTGCTGGCTGCCCGAGGACGTCCCGGAAGAGGCCCGTCCGTTCCACCCTACCAACCCTACCAACCCGACACCGCCGTCCCCATGGAATTGGGGGCGGCTGCACTGCCGGGCAGACGTCGGGGAGGACAGGTGCGGAGTGCCTCCAGGGGGCAACGAGGCCGTCTTACTGCACCACACCGCACCTCCCTCCCTGAGTCAAGAGGCGACAGGCAGGGCACTTCCGCATCACCCCAGGTAGCACATGCACATTCGCCACTAACCTCTTCCCTCTCTATGTGCACTGTCCCTGTTAGGTTCCCCGGATTTCCGCTGCTTGCCCGGTGTAAGGCGCTGGTAGACTCAGGCGCAGCCGGGAATTTCATGGATAGGTCTTTTGCCCTACGGTCGCACATACCCCTCCAGGCCCTCGACACCCCCCTGCCCGTGAGAGCTCTAGACAGCCGGCCACTAGGGTCAGGGCTGGTCACTAGTTGCACTGTTCCTCTCCTCCTGGTTACCGACAACCGACACAGTGAAACCATTTCATTTCACGTGATCGACTCACCCACGTTCCCAGTCGTTTTAGGTTTCCCCTGGTTGTCCCTACATGACCCTGTCATCTCTTGGTCTAGTCGACGTCTGTCGGGGTGGTCGCGGAAGTGTCAGGGTAGGTGTTTGGGTGTTTCCGTTGGCTCGACCTCGGTGGAGAGTCCAGACAGTGCGCCTGCCGTGCCCATTCCCCCCGAATACAGGGACTTGGCTACGGTTTTCTCCAAGGCCAAGGCTGCTGTGTTGCCACCACACCGGCTGGGGGATTGTGCGATAGACCTCATTGATGGAGCCGCACTCCCGAAGGGTCACGTGTATCCACTGTCCCGCACCGAAACGGAGACTATGAACGCCTACGTTACGGAAGCGTTGGAACAGGGCTACATTAGGCCCTCCAAGTCACAGGTCTCCTCGAGTTTCTTTTTTGTGAAAAAGAAGGACGGTCCCCCATCATTCCGAAACAGAGAATTTACTCATGCAGTATTCTCGTAAGAGAAATTCTCTGTTTTGGAATGAAGACAGTTCCTGCTTCAATTCAATGCGTCGTAGCATTTCACAGCTCACAGAAATAACATCTTCTCTTCTTATAAAATAATTCCAACCTGCATAAATAAGACTTCTGAATCATGAGCCAACCCACAGGCTGAACAAATGTTATCACTCCACCCTGACAATTGACTTGTATTTTACAGTGTAAATCACTCCCAATCCCAGGGGTGGGAAAACTTAGGCCAGTGGGCCGGATTCAGTAGATAATAACATCGTTTTGAGGGGATTTAAAACATAACTCATCAGCCCACTCATATACATCTGAATAAGAATTAAAATGATTTAGACATTATAATAGACCTACTGTAAATATGCCCTTTTTCTGGCCTGAAAATAATTTATGATTAACAAATTACAAAGCAAATGTGGCCCACCATTTAATTACAAAATTCTGATTTGTCCCTCGAGACAAAATGTTTGCCCTGCCCTGCCCAAAGAACCAACAATGTCTTTTGTTAAAGCAGTTTTTAGAGTTAAAAACCTTACAAGCCTTATTTACATTGTTTATATGCAGGCACGGAAAGGAAATGTGTATTTATCATAGAATTTATTCATTCATTTCGATTGTGGTTTATGCATATCAGATATCCGTATCAGCCAATAATTTTCTTCTCTCTGTATCACTATCAGCATGTGTCACTCAATCAGTCTATACTGTAATCCATATGTACCATAAATAAGAAATGTTTTGGTCTTCGACCTTGTTTAAAGGGATAGTTCATCCAAAAACACATTTCTCTAAAAGTCCACATATCAAATGATATTCCTGAATATTCTTTCGCTGTGTCATGTCCTCCTCTCCTCTTGCCCCACAATGACTGTTTGCTGCCATAGTTTTGATGTTTGCCATCTGGGCCTCCTCCTAAACAATGGCCTCCTCCTCTAAACTGAACTCGGCCTGGCCTTCCTTCTCCTCCCTCCATTCTCACCTTGGCCTTCTCTTCCAACCTGATATTTGTTACCATGTTGTCTTTCAATAAAGCTTTCTTTTTTCTCTAATCCTTCTCCAACATGAGTTTTCTCCTCCAGTCCAGTTTAACGAAAGCCATTTTCTCTCTATTCTCCTCCTCCCTTTTCTTCTCCTCTTCCCTAAGCCTGGTCTCCTCCTTTAGCCTGAGCTTTCTCAGCCTGGCTTCTTCCAAAATAGCCATGTGGTTTCTTTTGCTTTCCTCCATGTTCACTATTTGTCTAACCATGGCCTCTTTCTCCAACCTGAGAGTCCTCTGCTTGGCTGCTTTTAATAGAACCTCTTTGGTTCTTTTCTCCTCCTCCATTTCCTTCTCCACTTCTTTAACCCTGGCCACCTCCTCCAACATGATCTTCCTTATCCTGGTTTCCTTCACTATGGCCTGCTCTTTTCTTTCTTCCTCCTTTCTTTTCCCCTCCTCCCTAACCCTGGCCTCCTTCTCCAACCTAAGCTTTTCTTTCATTTTATCTTCATTCATGCCTAAATCCTCCTCCTTTTCTTTCTTCTCTTCTCTGGCACTGACTGACTGGCCCAACCTGATGTTTCTTAATCTGGCTGCTTTCTCAATCCTAATCTCAGGGTTCAGTGTTGTGTCCAACACTTTAACCCTTACTGCTTTCCTCTCCTCCACCAGACCAAAGATCATATCAGCCTTCTCTGCCTTCATCCTTCTCTCCTCCTCTCTCTGCTCCCTACGCTTTTGCCTGTCCTCAGCCTCTCTTCCTATCTTCTCATTCATTTTCAATATGTTAAGATATGTGTCTTTTAAACCTGTTTGAGAGATTGTTTGAGTTATTACAGTTTGTCTTTATTTTGACAAAAACATAGACCAACAACCTCAATAAAATATAATATAGCATTTATAAAAACGCTACATTTCAGTAAGCAATCAACTACTCACAACACCACAACATTGGGACAACACAACAGAATTACCTCACAACATAACAACATTGGGTCACACCACAACAGCATCAGCCCAGAACACAACAGCATTAGCCCAAAACACAACAACATTTGCAGAAAGGCTGCATTTCAAGTTACTCACAAGGGAAGTGCTCCAGACCACTAGGGCCAGTGCAAAGTAGAATTAGTTGGGTTTCCAACAATATATACCTTTCACTTCATACTGGGGGACTGACTTTGTGCGCTCTTACGTTATTGTTTTTATTAATAGCTAGCAATTGTAAACTTACTCATTGCAAAAAAAGTAGTCCAATAAAAGTTCACATTTCTCATTGGGTAGTAATCAGCATTGATTCCTGATCGATAAAGAGGTCAGAAAAAGGTGGTTGATGGCAGTACATCATGACATTAACATGTCACATAGGTGTACAGTACACATTTCATTACCAGTGACTTCGCTGAGGGATATGTTTGGGGATGGCGGTACCTAAAAAAAGGTGTGGTTTCTACCGTCTTCGCAATAGTCATATTCAAAAGAGACCTGGTGTTTGGGAAAGGTGAACGAAACCACCTTCCCCTACAGAGGAAGACGCACAAGGAGAGAAATGTTCACTAACAACAATGTACTGTGCAGTTTCTGATCCAATCTGATCCCGCAGCCCTGGATATGGCCTTAATAATGGGGAACCAGGAGCAAGCAAGAGAAATCCAGAAGCTTTGGACAAAGGTGTGAAATACTTTCGATTAGGTAAGTATTAGCACACTGCAAAACAATTAAGACATTAATAAAACTAGATTCGGCTTAGAGGACTTGTATGAATAACTATGGACCAGTTCAATAATCAAATTACTCAACAAAAAAAAAACATTTAGGCAACACAAATTTTACAAATACATAAATTAATAGTAAACAGTAGAGTAGGCCTGTCTCAATGTCAGTTTAAGTGCACCTATTGTAAATCAAGAAAGTTAAACCTGATTGTATAAAGATTATTAAATGATTTTGGACGCTTATCTGATCTCCAGTTGTCACTTCCTGACCAGGATGCAGTAGGAAGACTGGCAGACTAGATGATCTGGCATTCAGCACACTCACGGTTCTTCAGTTTCCAGAGCATGCTCTCTCATATTTGAATCGTACATAAAAAAAACAACCTGCATTGCGCAGGATAAAATATCAGTATTTCCAAGTCACAATAATTTCCAGATCCGGTATTCTAATTCAACTAATCCAATTCCTAAAAACTAGCTTCAAGAATTAACTTACAGCAAATCAAATCACAGCAGTATTATATTATACACCGGAATACAAATTGTAGTCACAGTCAATGGCATATGTCACTCTGCATATGTCACTCTGTATATGTCACTCTGTATGGCATATGTTCTCCTCCTGTCCATCTAAAGCTTATCTTCTATATCTATACTTGAAATACACAAAATACAACATTCTCTGATAGTTTTTTTTTCATGACATTGTGTTGAAAAATATTACTATGCTCGTATTCCACAGAAACAAATTATAATGATTGAAATTAGTCTGGCTCACCAACCCACGTGTAACGCAACATGCTTATCATCGTTACACTAAAGCTAGCACACCATGGCCAAAATACAATGGAACTCACTGGTAGTACTTCTCCCAATGTAATATTGGTTGAGAAGATTCCACTGTTCTAAAATCTGTCGATTTGACTTATTTTGAATCGTTAATCGGACACTTTTACACTTTGCTGCGTCTGAACTTGCTCCTCAAAATTACCTCATATCCATGATCGATTTCTGGAAAAATTCCCAGCAGTTCAATTGAAATGTGCCAATAGCGCCCCTAGCGGTGACTACAAGGCATATTAACTCTTCACTCAAGTGATACAATTAACAGCGTTGCAGGTGGAAAACCTGACAACACAACACCACTTTCGTATACAGTACAGAGGTTTACTGGAATCTGATGAAGACAGGTTTTTACACAAGGTACACTAATTTACTATCCAGCAACCCCAAAGTCCACCCGTATCCCCTTCTGTGTTATTCAAGCCAACTGAATGAATATTGTCTTAGCATTAGTTATGCACTGCAGTGTTGAAACTGAATTGCAATAAAACAAGAAATGTGTAATAAATATCTAAAAGAATTAGGATGTTAAGACTAATACAACATTAGTTAGGTCAAGTCTAGTGGTTCTTGATACCTATACAAGATGGGTAATCATAGTAATGAGTGAATTTCCAGTACGCAGACACTCCGTGTCATCCAAAGCTATTTGGTCTTCCAAATAACAATCTGTTTCCTTCTGTAGATTTGCAACCTACACCCTCCTGGTGGCATACTGGGATTTGATTGAGGTCAGCAGAGACCTAGTTAGAGTCACCAATGCAAACACGTCCAAGATAAGTGTTCCTTGACGAAAAGTGACAACTCTATTGAACACAGTACTTTGATGAAATGTATCAATAACTTGCAACACAGCACTGCATATCAGCTGTTTGTGTAGATCTCGTATTGGCCTTGATGAGGACATTTGTTTTAGTAAAAACCAAACAGACAAAATAACAGATTCAACACCATGTCTAAGATATACATGTATTAGTAAATATTTACTGTTATTTGTTGAACTGTTGAAATGATACACATTAAAATACATTCTTCATTAAATCCATATTTGTTTTTTCTTTAAGGGAAAACTAAAACTTATTTTGAAAACTATGTTTCTATAAGTGCTAAAATGAACAACTTCAAACAAATACAAATTCTTAATATTCATTTGTAACAACTGACCTGGCACCCAAGTAGGGGGATACATTCAGTTGCAAGATAGACTTTTCTGCAAGTAGTGGTAAAAATAAGTGGTCAACCTTCTCTCTAATAGAGTTTGAAACCTGAAGATCTTTATATATCCTCTCAACTACAATGTCCTCCTGAGTGATGACAAAGTCACACCAGCTACAACCTATTAGAGGGATGTGACCTTGCACCTGCCAGTAGTAGGCATTTGATGTGATCTCTTCAACTTCAGCTCTCCATTCTGTATCTTCAGGTAAAGGCAGTCCTCATAACTTTGTACAATTGTCCACTTAGCCTCCAAGACTCCAAAGTGGGAGCTCACACTTGAGTCTAGTGATGGCCATTCGAGGCTTCATTACCGTTCTTCTAGCAGCAGGATATTATGCTAGCCGCGCAAACTCTGATATTATTTAAAAAAATAAAAACCATTATTGAAATATATAAGGAAAATAGTTAACAGTGATGTCTGTCAATCTAGTCTGTCATTTTATGTTTAATGTCCATTCCAATGTTGTTGTTGTTGTCTGTTATTTTTTACAGACTGGATTGTTAACTATATGGCTTTATATACTTCAATTATGGCTTTTATTGTCATAAAGAAAATCTGAGTGCTAATGAAGCCTTGTTTGGTCATCACTGCTTGTGTAACGGACCCAGCCGGACGGGACCATTCCGCTTCGTGTTTTCTGTGTGTTCTTGGTTTGTCATATCCTTGTTTGGTCTTTCCTGTTCTCGTTGCAGTTATTCAGTTTATTCCTTTTACCTGTGTTTAGTCCCCACCTGTTTATGTTCACCTTGTTAGTCCATGAATTTAGTTAAGACATTTTCTCCCCATCCTTGTCGGTCATTGTTGTACTGTGGCGTTCTATGTTTAGGCTATTTTGTTTCTGTAGTGCACTGCACTCGGTTTTGTTTTCCCTTTTGTTCATATTAAAAGCTTCTTCTTTGACCTTGCATTTGCCTTAGTCTCTGTGAAACGTTACAATTTGGGTCAAATATGACGCCATCTGGAGGCGATCCTAACCCTGAGGCATCTGGGTGGACTACAAAGCCACATGGGAAGAAGTTACCATTTTACAATTGCAGCCCCCTTTTCGATTCCATGGTCTGAATACCAGATCCCTTGAACATCTGTTCCAATAGGTGGTCAGTGGATGTCTCCCCTGGTACATGGCAAACCTCTCAGAAACATGAGGATATTATTCTCCTTTTCCTAAGCTGATGTCGTTCAGTGCTGCTGCTCTGCTCCCTTGTACCAGCCTGGATTTTGTGTGACATCTTGTAGGTTGTCTCTAATGCTTTGTTGTGGAGTTGCTCTTCATGGGTAAGGACATGAACACACAGAGAAGACTGAAGCCTGTGGCCATCTAATGGAAGTGGTGGTGTAGAAGGGGCATCAGGTATCTTCACAATTTCATGGGTTTTTGGCTGTGAGGGTTGATAAGACACACTGCCAGCTTGCACTGGCCCAAAGGCAGACTCAACCAGGGACATGCCAACACTGGCTGGCATGTCCATGGTTGTCACATGAGGGGCAGTAAGTGGAGTAAAGTTTGCATCTGTTTCTGAGACGTGGAGAAGGTCCATGTCAGGCATTTGTCTGTGGAGAGCTTTCTAGAGAGAACTCCTGCAAAACATTTTAAGCAATTTATGGGCATAATTGATGGTTTAAAGGGTTAAAAGCTCATTAAACATCAAATAACAGATTATAACATACAGGTTTATTGTTTTTGCTTTTCTATTAAACATTTGTCATTACAAATTCACACGCCAATGTAAATGCTTCTCAGCTGAACACAATTCTAAATATCACATTTCTAAAACATAAATCTGAGGTGCCTCTAACCATACCTTAATCCATCAGCACAGGAGTTAGTTGGTTTCCGAAACTCCATGCTATCAACTGGACCAGGCTTCACACCCTAAAGAACAAGGAGTAACAATCTTTTGCAACAGACTTAATATTACATAGGATAACTAATGTGTGTACATTGTTTTGGGCACTGTTAAGACTCACAATTGTTCTTTGCTTGTGCCAACATTGTTCTGTCTCTGTGCAGCTGTGAACAGGTGGTGCAGCAATAGTGTTGAGTAGTGAGAAGTGAGCTAAAGAAGAGCAACCAGGTGGTTGCACATAACACTTCCTGCAACTCAGGAGCAGTGGCTTCGAACCACTTTCACTGGTACAGAGTCCTTTAACTTAATCAACAGTTGTGCTCATAAGTTTGCATACCCTTGCAGAAATAGTGACATTTTGGCATTGATTATTTTAACAATTAAAGGTTACATTTCCCACACCTGTGGCTTTTTAAATTGCAGTTAGTGTTTGTGTATAATTACTCAATGAGTTTGTGAGCTCCCACGTGGATGCACTGATCAGGCTAGATACTGAGCCAGGGGGTGCAGAAAAAGAACTGTCAAAAGATCTGCGTAACAAGATAATAGAACTTTATATAAATGAAAAAGGATATAAAAATACAGCTCCCGAAAACAATTAATAGACCACTGCACCTTTTTCTTTCCTTTCCAAAAAAGTTGAAAACCAAGGTTTTGAGTGAGGAACAGAAGGGTTAAAATTAAGAGACAACGCTTCTGTGCTTCACTCAAACTTTCCTTTTGAACTTTTTTGGTCTCTTAATTTTTTTCCGGAGCTGTATATCCAAAGCCTTGTAAATGCCAGTCAGTACTGTTCAATCACTTATTAAGAAGTGGAACATTTGGGGATCTCTAGATACAAAGCCAAGGTCAGGTAGACCAAGAAAGATTTCAGCCAAAACTGCCAGAAGAATTGTTTAGGATACAAAGAAAAACCCAGAGGTAACCTCAGGAGAAATACAGGCTGCTCTAGAAAAATACAGTGTGGTTGTTTCAAGGAGCACAATACAACGATACTGCATGAGCTGCATGGTCAAGTTGCCAGAAAGAAGCCTTTACTGTACCAATGGCACAAAGAATCTGGTTACAATATGCCCGACAACACGTTGACATGCCTCAGCTTCTTGCACAGTGTATTTTGGAGTGACAAGACCATAAAAGAGCTTCATGGTCACAACCATAGGTGTTATGTTTGGAGAGGGGTCAACAAGGCCTATAGCGAAAAGAATACCATCCCCACTGTGAAGCATGGTAGTGGTTCACTGATGTTTTGGGGGTGTCTGAACTCTAAAGGCATGGGGAACTTGTGGAAATTGATGGCAAAATGAATGCAACAGGTTATCAGCTAATACTGGCAGACAATTTGCATTCTTCTGCATGAAATCTGCGCATAGGACGCACTTGGACTTTCCAGGACGACAATGACCCTAAGCACAAGTTGATCCTCCAGTGGTTACAGCAGAAAAAGGTGAAGGTTCTGGAGTGGCCATCACAGTCTCCTGACCTTAATATCATCAAGCCACTCTGGGGAGATCTTAAACGTGCGGTTCATGCAAGACGACCAAAGACTTTGCATAACCTGGAGGCATTTTGCCAATACGAACGGGCAGCTAAACCACCTGCAAGAATTCGGGGCCTCATAGATAACTATTACAAAATATTGCACGCTGTCATTGATGCTAAAGGGGGCAAAACAGTATTAAGAACTAAGGGTATGCAGACTTTTGAACAGAGGTCAGTTCATTTTTTTTCTTTGTTGCCATGTTTTGTTTCATGATAGTGCCATTTTGTTATGACCTACAGTTGAATATGAATCCCATAAGAAATAAAAGAAATGTGTTTTGCCTGCTCACTCATGTTTTCTTTACAAATGGTACATATATTAACAAGTTCTCTGTCTTAATTCTTAATTATTTCCTTTTGTTTGTTGTGTTCAAACTTTACAATGATTGGTCACAGGCGCTTGTCATTGTTCCACAATCCTAGTCTAGTGAAAAGTGAAAAGTGATTTTGATCACAGTATCAGTAGTTATTTTGAGTGAGGTGTGTAAAAAATGCTTGACTGCCTTTTCATGGTTATCTGCGTTTGGGACTTCTGGGATGCCAGAGAAAATCTAATTATCTCTCACTTCCCTTGTTTGCAAATCCAACATAGATTCCTTTAGAGATCGATTTTCTGCTTTTAACCTTGTCATGTTCGAGTCTATAGTATTGATAGTGACCGTGAGTGATTTGTTGTCTTTCTGCAAAGTGAGGATGGTTGCTTATCTGCATGAAGTTGGCACCCCACCCAACGCAAAACTTCGGCAAAATTGGCTCAATTGTTTATGCCCCATTTGTGCCATTACAATTTGCGTTTGTGCTGCTATAATTTTATAGATATTAAATAATATTCTATAGGTCATTCAGAGGTTCAAATAATCAATCAAAATAGTCTAATTTGTTGGTGCTGCTTTGGTATTTCATATATTAGACATTTTATTTTAGATGAAAGCGTCACCAGCGACTGGTTGCTTTTAATCCTGACTGGTGATTGGTTAATTGCCTTGGTGACTAACGGTTATGACATAACAATAGGACATAGTGACAGTATATAGTCTATTTCCACGTCATATTAATAGGGTCATATCATGATAAATGTACAGTTTACATTCTGTAAATTGAATACACTTTTTTCGCCATTACAATTTTTACCTTGAAGTGCCCATAAAAACCTGACTGAATGGAGCAGCATCATAACCACTCTGTTTCACATAGAGACATCCTTCTCTTAAAAATGTTCCTCTCTTGAAACATTCCCTTTTTACCTGAATCAGTTCAACTTACTGCCTGTTATGTGTAACACTAGCCTCCTCTTAACTCAGTATATTGGGTGACTGGAGACTGTTTATACCACAGTAAACTGTTTGCTGAAGAGTAGTTGCAGGAAAGGTGAATCTTACTTCCCACATTTGAAATTATTTCTTGTCGGTTTGATTCAACTGTCTGCTCATAACTGCCTTCTACAAAAAATAAAGGAACGTAAAATACTTTAAAAATATTAAAATACTTATAACAATGATATACCTTTCCAATTGCTGAGAACAAAATTATTAAACAAATGAACAACATTGCTGCGGGTTAGACATCAAACGTATTGAATTAACAAATTAATACATGGATGAATACTCCAAACATAACCTCCTTAATTTTTGTTAATTTTGCCTAGAAGCTCCACCCCAAAGTACAGTGGTTCAGAAAATTCTCAGCTTCTCTTGTCTCTTCTCTCCTCAACAAAATTATATCTTCATTCCCTCCAGTGGGTGCGCTACTGTAGCTGATTAGATTCTTACCTCTGTTGTTTGAATCCAATCAGGCTTGGCAATAATGGATTATAGATAGCCAGTCTAAAATCCCAAAAGGCAAGAAACAACAAGAATTAATGGACAGTGGCTAGCAAAACCTCCCTAGTAGGTTCAATACTTAGGAAGAAATCTAGAGAGGAACCAGACTCTAAGGGGTAACAGGTTCCCTTCAGTCTGTGCCAGGTGAAATTTATAAGAGTCAATGACATTTTGGTCAGCTGACCAGCAGGTCAATAAATGCATGTGGGCTGTGTCTAGAATCTTTAAACAGCTATGTTTTTAAAGAATCCAGCTATGCTTTACAACCAGGTGGTCTCTGGATCATCAAAGGGATGGAGTTTGTATTTGTATCAAGATCAGCATGAAATCTTTATTTAAACTCAGGGGTCTTGACCCCAGTTCCAGTTTTGAATCGGCTAAGCATGTACTTTGGTTTGTCATTTGCTCTTTGTTGGTACCAGAATAGATATGTACTTGAACAGTCGGTTTCATAACGACAGGTAAGTGTTATTTGTCCTCCTTCAGTCACAGTCACCTCTTCTCCTCTGCATTCTACAAGAAATATCAAGAATAACATGATTAAATAAGGAAAGGGTTTATGATGTTTTATAGGCCTACTTATTAAGCACTTTTGAAAATGAAGTATGCAACTTTATATGTTTTTCATGACAATTAAAATAATAATGCAAGCAATGTCATCCAGCAAACAAATAAAGTAACAGCATACCACAACTAAAAATGATGGTAGTTAAGGAGAGAATAAACAAACTAGTATGTGTCCTGGGCTTGTTAAACCACCTCTCTGAATGATGTAACTCTGACTTTGGAGGAGGTGCATACAAGGCTTTCTAAAATCAAATGTCACACAAACAAACAGTTTTTGTAAGGAGGCTGTATATCCTGTTGTCACAGTGGGCCTCAGAGCACAGTAGTACACAGCAGAGTCAGACAGCTGCAGTCTCTGGATCGTTAATGGAACTGATTTGGAGTGTGAATCAAGATGAGCATCAAATCTCTCCTTGAACTCAGTAGTATTTGTACTTCCAAAGGGAAAACGGCTTAATATGACTTTTGGGAATCCATTTGGTTCGTACTTGTACCAAAAAAGGTAAGCATTGTTAGCATCAACTGCATTAAATGTACAGCCCAGTTTGACCTGTCCTCCCTCAGTAGTGATCACATCTCCTGTTGGCTGAGTGACTGAGTCTTCTCCTCTGCATTCTGAAAGGGAATGTAACACACAGTTGTATTAGTGACAAAACTATCAACACAAAATAAATTAAATATGTAATGTTATGTATACTTATTATATTAAACAAAAAGATTATATGTTCATACCATAACAAAATGCTGCAAGAATCAGAATATACCTCAGCCAGGGTTCCATGCCTCCACCTGTAAGTCTGGTAGAAAGGATAAACTAGTGTGATGTAGCTAGACTACATGTACCATGATGAGACTATGAAGTCCTTGTCTCCTCCTCTTTCTGTGCATCGGCAAACACTGAGAATCATGTGACACTGAACAAAACTCACAAACGATACAATTTTAAAATGAACAAAGAAATAACATGTCCCTGGATGAGGTGAAGCTCAGAAGGCAGGTCTCCACATTGCTTCCCTCAATAAACTCATAGTAATCCACTTCCCCCATTCTCCTGGAAACAACCAAACCTCTGGAGTCTGGACTGAAATCTTTCCTTCACAACTTATAAATGATCATTTGTGGTGGATAAATTTGGTTGCTACCAGAATAGAATAGAAGCCTATTGATCTCTTTTTTATTTTGACCATGTTGGGCACCATGTTGAACACTAGATGGAACTATTGTATCATAATTGTACATAGAAAACACTGTCATTCCTGTGGCGGTATTCCGTAGCTATAGGAGGAACACAGACAGATCGGAAACAACTGAGCAGGAGGCAAAGAAAACATGCCAGTGGTTCTGGGTGAAAAGGAAGGATCAGTGGATTAGTTTACCTGACTGACATCGGTCTTCATAAACTTGTCCTTCACAAGGAGGAGAAGAAGGTACCTTACCTGAATATCCAAAAGGAGCTGCAGAAATTTCTGTCTGTGCATCAATATTAAGAAAACCCTCTTTAAATATTCCATACTGTTGCAATTGTCAACACTATCAAACACCTACTGAGCTATACAGTCGAAAATGTTATTTAAGTATACATGTGCTGGTCATATAATTAGAATATCATCAAAAAGTTGATTTATTTCAGTAATTCCATTCAAAAAGTGAAACTTGTATAATGTATGCATTCATTCCACACAGACTGATATATTTCAAGCGTTTATTTCATTTCATTTTGATTATTATAACTGACAACTAATGAAAACGCCAAATTCAGTTTCTCTGAAAATTTGAATATTGTGAAAAGGTTCGATACTGAAGACATCTGGTGACACACTCTAATCAGCTAATTAACCCAAAACACCTGCAAAGGTCTAGTTCTGTAGGCTACACAATCATGGGGAAGACTGCTGACTTGACAGCTGTCCAAAAGACGACCATTGACACCTTGCACAAGGAGGGCAAGACACAAAAGGTAATTGCTAAAGAGGCTGGCTGTTCACAGAGCTCTGTGTCCAAGCACATTAATAGAGAGGCGAAGGGAAGGAAAATATGTGGTAGAAAAAAGTGTACAAGCAATAGGGATAACCGCACCCTAGAGAGGATTATGAAACAAAACCCATTCAAAAATGTGGGGGAGATTCACAAATAGTGGACTGCAGCTGGAGTCAGTGCTTCAGAACCACCACGCACAGACGTATGCAAGACATGGGTTTCAGCTGTCGCATTCCTTGTGTCAAGCCACTCTTGAACAAGACACAGCGTCCGAAGCGTCTCGCCTGGGCTAAAGACAAAAAGGACTGGACTGCTGCTGAGTTATGTTCTCTGATGAAAGTAAATTTAGCATTTCCTTTGGAAATCAAGGTCCCTGAGTCTGGAGGAAGAGAGGAGAGTCACAGAATCCACATTGCTTGAAGTCCAGTGTAGAATTCCACAGTCAGTGATGGTTTGGGGTGCCATGTCATCTTCTGGTGTTGGTCCACTGTGTTTTCTGAGGTCCAAGGTCAATGCAGCCGTCTACCAGGAAGTTTTAGAGCACTTCATGCTTCCTGCTGCTGACCAACTTTATGGAGATGCAGATTTCATTTTTCAACAGGTTTTGGCACCTGCACACAGTGCCAAAGCTACCAGTACCTGGTTTAAGGACCATGGTATCCCTGTTCTTAATTCGCCAGCAAACTCACCTGACCTTAACCCTATAGAAAACCTATGGGGTATTGTGAAGAGGAAGATGCGATACGCCAGACCCAACAATGCAGAAGAGCTGAAGGCCACTATCAGAGCAACCTGGGCTCTCATAACACCTGAGCAGTGCCACAGACTGATCGACTCCATGCCACGCCGCATTGCTGCAGTAATTCAGGCAAAAGGAGCCCCAACTAAGTATTGAGTGATGTACATGCTCATACTTTTCATGTTCATATTTTCAGTTGGCCAACATTTCTGAAAATCTTTTTTTTGTATTGGTCTTAAGTAATATTCTAATTTTCAGAGATACTGAATTTGGGATTTTCATTAGTTGTCAGTTATAATCATCACAATTAAAATAAATAAACATTTGAAATATATCAGTCTGTGTGTAATGAATGAATATAATATACAAGTTTCACTTTTTGAATGGAATTACTGAAATAAATCAACTTTTTGATGATATTCTAATTATATGACCAGCACCTGTAGTCTTGTGTGTATTATAAAGAGGAATATATCAGACCAGGAATAGGACCAGGACCAGTTAAATAAAAAATTTACACAATTCAAGTACATCCACTGAAATGTAATTGTGAATTCTGTGTAATGTTATTTTCTCACTTCAGAGTGCAGTACTTTTCCTACCTGAAGACCAAATCAACGATAAGGTCTGTGTTGAGAGCGATGATTAATCTAATGTATTCACACTGTATTCATGTATGCTTCAGAAATCTTTTTGAGATGGTCACCTTAACTCACAAACTGGTCTTTGGTACAGAATAAAAAGTGACCCTTCTCACTACTACCTTTTTAAACCTACAAATGTGTCAATTACATGGGATTCAATGTGTAATGAAAGACATAAAAATAGCATTGGAGGGATTTAATGCAAATCATTTTTGTATGGGGTTGTATATCCTGTTGTCACTGTGGGCCTCAGAGCACAGTAGTACACAGCAGAGTCAGACAGCTGTAGTCTCTGGATCACCAATGGGACTGAGTTTGTCATGGTATTTATATTAGCATTAAATCTCTGCTTGAATTCAACAGCAGTTTCCCCACTTTGTTGATCAAACTCTCAGGTTTTATACTTATTCAGGCAGAAAACCTTATCTGTCAAATGATGTGCATGTACCAATAGGTAACGGATAAGAGTCGCCAAGTCCCGGAGGTCCCAGATCAAAGTCCGTTTGGCAGTCCAGAACATTCTCCCGATGTGGCCACTGCTTCACAGAGAGACAACACTTTTTCTTGAAACACTACCAGTTGAGCAATATTTGTGCTTGAAGCTCCAGACATCTGTGCTCCAATTAAGAACCCTCTTTCAGAGTGACTTAGATCCTTTTCTCTTGTGATCTTGATCCTAAATCGAGGTCAACTGGTCCTGTTCAGCATTTTACTGCATACCACAGAGTATGACAGGATGTTAATTGCCTAATTGTATCATTCAGTACACCTGCATGGAAGCATCTGCATTATTATATTCCTCAACTCATTTATTCAGGTTTTTCCCTTTCATTTGTCAACCGTCTGTAGAGTTCAAATACTCACAAGTGTCTTTAGGTTTTTGTACAGCGTGTGTATGTTTCCTGTCCTTGTGAACTGCAGGGCACAATAGTACAGAGCAGAGTCTGTCACTTCTACAGAGGAGATCTCCAGATCCACATGGGTCTTCTGTTTGTACAGATTACCAGAGAAGCGGGAGTCAAGAGAATCAGCTCTCAACACAGTCCCAGAGTGCAGGATGAGCTGTTCTTTGAGACTGTTTATTAGTGATGGGCATTTCCGAATCACTAAAGCCAACTAAATCTTTCAGAACAGTTCTGAAAGATATAGGGCACAGAGAGAGAGGGGAAGACCTCGGTGTCCCCCCGGAAGAACTGGAGGAAGTGTCTAGGGAGAGGGAAGTCTGGGCATCTCAGCTTAGACTGCTGCCCCCGCGACCCGGCCCCGGATAAGCGGAAGAAGATGAATGAATGAATGAACAAGAGAGAAGGAGGATAAATGTAAGTAAGTAATACATTAATAATTGTCCAAAATGTAGCCTTTCAAACAAGGATGTCAAACAATTCACATATCAGATAATTATGTCTCCTTATAAGAAGCATAATGTACATCTGAAGCTGCAATACTTAAATTACCTTCCATACCTGGCAACCCTGTAGGGCGTCATCTGAATCGTATAAAGGGGATTACTGCCCACCTTTTTCTCAGAGCAGCACTTGGGTGTTGTCGGTTGCTTGACCATACAATACAGCAGTGTCTCCCAAACTTTTTCAGTTACTGTTCCCCCAAAATGTTTTTGCACTGCTTTCAGTACCCCTGAAGTACCCCCTCATTTTAATTTCACTAGTAAGTCTATGGTGTCATGAGTGTTTTCAAGTACCCCCTGTGGATAGGCCAAGTACCCCCAGGGGTCCTAGTACCCCTGGTTGGGAACCACTACAATACAGCATCGCTTACTGTGACAGGAAGCTTTTTTTGCTTTTTCTGATGTGTATTGAAGATGCTCTGAACAATATGTACAATTAAGACAATTATGAATATATACTGACATTTAGTTTGGAGGGTTTTAGATGGAACCCACAGTGTTAATAAATACAGCATTTGTTGGTAAAATTTTTCTTTCAGATGTACTGTAAATGCTCTATAAGTCTGAAATCTTCACTTGGGAAAAACATAAATTATCAATAGCATACTTTTTTTACTGCAGGAAAACATTCTTATCCAACATAGCATGGCTACAGCAGACTGGTGCAATAAGACAACATTTCATGGAGGACTGAAACTCCCTGCTGTCCTTTCGATGGACAGAGAAGAAAAAAAAGAAGCCATCCAGGAGATGGACACCTAGGATGGGGAACTGGATGAGGATTCCCCAGCAGAACATTTTCTCTTAAAAAAAAAAAGATTACGACCACTTCTGGGAAGAACTTGATAAAAACAATTACAGACTCTTCGCAAGATTTGAGGAACAGTGATTGTTAAAATATTTGTATATTATGTTATATTAAAGAGTTTTGTTCCTAAATACAGCCTAGTAATTCATACCAAGACCTTTGTACAAAGTTTTAAATTAGAATCCTCTGATGCACAGATACATATAAATACCATCTAGTATAGTAAGCTATAAATGTTGAGAGTTTAAAGTCAATAATTTTGGATAGGTCATCTGTTACAACATCTTGTTTAATATACAATCAGAAAGGGACAGCTGCCACAGGGGGCATTGCATTTGTCATTGCATTTTAAATAAAAATGAAAACATAGGCTACCACCAATTTCTTTCCTTAGCACTGCAACATAACAGACTGTAATACAAATAAAATATTATAAATAATCAAAGAAACGTTGAAAAAAATAAACAAATAGGGTCATGAATATGCTACCAAGTCTTATATTGGCAAATGTTAACATTTATAAACTATAAGGTAATCTCACTAGCAAATGCTACAAACACCAGCAGTTGCAGTCGGATATGCTCTTTTCTCTACAATACGACAGGCTACTGGTTTGGTTGTATATGTTGAGTAGTGGGTGATTTCGGACACACCCCTTGTTTGCCACCGTTCTACCCCATAATCGGTCAAATGTGACATGGCATCTTACGGTGAACCGGTGGCAACCCACACAAACAGCGGCATCCTAGATTGCCACCCGAAATACCATATATACGGCGAAAGATGCCGCGGCATCTCAGAAAAAATCGTTGGCATCTCAACCTGCCACTAAAAATGCCACTGCTAATGGGGCAGGTGTCACTATTTGAGCTAGCTGTCACTCTAATCTGACTGTCATCCAGGAATCTGGCCAATGACAACTGTGCGCGCCTCTGATCAGTCAAGTTTGAAAATACGTCTGTTTGAGTGGGTATGCTGCTGCTGGGCTATTCAGTCGGTGCGTTAGTCTTACACAACACAATTCATGGTTAGTGAATCAGATTTAATGGTGTATATTCATTAGAGATACACATGAACATAGTTTTCTAACAGCTGATGTCATCATGTTATTGACCGATTCAATGTGATTGTCTATCTGTATCTACCTTAGTTAGTGTAACTAGCTAACTGGCCAGTCTAGCCTAGCTTGAGTGGAAAAAACGTGGCTAGCTGATGAAAAGTAACTGTCATACTTTTCTTAAGTCGGTAACTCTGCCAGTAATAACTCCGTGTTTTTTTATTTTTTATTTATCTTTTATTGGAAAAGCATATTGAAATTTACAATTGTTTGACATCTTACATACATTATGTTGCTTTACCGTTTTAAACTTTTTAATACAAGAACAACAGAACTCGAGTAAGTGTGGCGGGGGAGCCAAATTACTTCCATATTATTTAAATTATTCCATTAAACTTGAAAATCTGTGCACAATTAGTAAGAGGCAGCAGTGCCTACCCAAAATCTGATCTAATCGGCTTAACATATTCCGTCCACTTGGACCATAACCTATAGAAAGTGTCCCTCTGCAATTTGAGTGAAAACGACAGTTTTTCCATTGTGTAGATCTCGTGCACAATGTTTATCCAGTCCCCAATTGTTGGTGGTTCTGGTTTGAGCCATCTCCTCGTTAGAGCCTTTTTACTTGCTGCCAGTAAGATGTAAAGAAGTTTCTTGTCCTTTGAGTCCAAATGATCCGTTGAAATGTTACTGAGATATAAGGTTTCAAAAGCAAATGGAAAAACAAACACAAAAACATTCTGTATATGCTCATGAATTTTAGACCAATACTGAGAAATAACTCGACAGTCCCAAAAAATGTGAAAATGGTTAGCTCCACACCCTCCACATCTCCAACAAGAATCTCCATTGCCCCGATACCTCTTCTGAGCCGGGGTGATGAAAAATCACATTATACTTTTCCAACAAAATTCACGCCATAAATTAGAACCAGTTGTAGCCCATTGTATTCTGCATATATGTTCCCAACATTCCTCTGCGATTTTCAAGTTACCTTCTTTTTCCCACCTCATTTTAACATAAAGTGTGTTGTCATTTTTACACCGCAGGATGCTGTTGTATAACCTGGATATAATTTTATTGTGCGCTCCTGAATTAGTAGTTAATGGTAAAAATGTACCCATGAATCCTAGATTGTTTAAATTCACTTTCAATTCCTGGTTAAAATAGTGCCTGATCTGAAGATACCTAAAGAAGTCAGCAGAGCCTAGTCCATGCTTTCTTTGCAAGGATTAAAAAGATTGGAGTGCCCCCTTGTGGACAAATGAGTAATAGTCAGTCAATCCTTTTAAAATCCAATTCTTAAATCTATCATCTTGCTGATTCGGGGTAAAATCTGAATCGTATGCACACCATTTTCAAATTTTTTAAGTGTCTTCCAAACCACACATATCAATTGCTTCATTCCAAGCTGCTATCATTACATGTGAAATGGGATTATCTATTAAGCGAATCTTATTCTGCAGTTTGATGTCCGCTAATAAAGCTTGAACTGGTACCGAGTGACCCTAGGAGCTATGTTGTCTGGGGCTATATGCCCCTGGTAGGGTCTCCCAAGGCAAACAGGTCCTAGGCAACGGGTCAGACTAAGAGCGGTTCAAAAACCCCTTAATGATGAAAAAGATTTTGTGTCCTGTGACGTCGCCCGGCATGGCACAGCCGGGGCCCCACCCTGGAGCCAGGCCCGGGGTTGGGGCTCGTTCGCGAGCGCCTGGTGGCCGGGCCTTTCCCCATGGGGCCCGGCCGGGCCCAGCCCGAACGAGCGACATGGGGCCGCCCTCCCGTGGGCTCACCACCCACAGGAGGGACCATAAGGGGCCGGTGCAGAGAGGATCGGGCGGCAGTCGAAGGCGGGGGCCTAGACAACCCGATCCCTGGACACGGAAACTAGCTCTAGGGACGTGGAACGTCACCTCGCTGGCGGGGTGCTGGAAAGTGCTCCGACTGGGGACTCTATTGTTCTACTGGGGGACTTCAACGCCCACGTGGGCAACGACAGTGACACCTGGAGGGGCGTGATTGGGAGGAACGGCCCCCCTGATCTGAACTCGAGCGGTGTTCAGTTCTTGGACTTCTGTGCTAGTCACAGTTTGTCCATAACGAACACCATGTTCAAGCATAAGGGTGTCCATCAGTGCATGTGGCACCAGGACACCCTAGGCCGCAGGTCGATGATCGACTTTGTTGTCGTTTCATCTGACCTGCGGCCGTATGTCTTGGACACTCGGGTGAAGAGAGGGGCGGAGCTGTCAACTGATCACCACCTGGTTGTGAGTTGGATCCGATGGCGGGGGAGGAAGCTGGACAGACTCGGCAGGCCCAAGCGTACTGTAAGGGTCTGCTGGGAACGTCTGGCAGAGTCTCCTGTCAGAGAGATCTTTAACTCCCACCTCCGGCAGAGCTTCGACTGGATCCCGAGGGAGGCTGGAGATATTGAGTCCGAGTGGAGCATGTTCTCCACCGCCATTGTCGAAGCGGCCGCTCAGAGCTGTGGCCGTAAGGTCTCCGGTGCCTGACGAGGCGGCAATCCCCGAACCCGATGGTGGACACCGGAAGTAAGGGATGCCGTCAAGCTGAAGAAGGAGTCCTATCAGGCCTGGTTGGCTTGTGGGACTCCTGAGGCAGCTGACGGGTACCGACAGGCCAAGCGGACTGCAGCCCGGGTGGTTGTGGAGGCAAAAACTCGGGCCTGGGAGGAGTTCGGTGAGGCCATGGAGAAGGACTATCGGCTGGCCTCGAAGAGATTCTGGCAAACCATCCGGCGCCTCAGGAGAGGGAAACAGTGCCCTACCAACGCTGTTTACAGTAGAGGTGGGTAGCTGTTGACCTCAACTGGGGATGTCGTCGGGCGGTGGAAGGAGTACTTCGAGGATCTCCTCAATCCCGCCGTTCCATTGAGGAAGCAAAGGAGGAGGGCTCAGAGGTGGACTCGTCCATCACCCGGGCTGAAGTCACAGAGGTGGTTAAGAAACTCCTCGTGGCAAGGCACCGGGGGTGGATGAGATCCGCCCTGAGTACCTCAAGTCTCTGGATGTTGTGGGGCTGTCTTGGCTGACACGCCTGTGCAACATCGCGTGGCAGTCGGGGACAGTGCCTCTGGGCAATTCCAGCGTTATGGACGTGACATTTGCAGTCAAAACATAAAATATAAATTCTCAGAAAATGCATTTAATACCCATATATTTAAATGTCTGTTTATTTGTCCATACTACCTTAATAAAGGAGTACAGACATTAGAAAAATATCAATCTACACATGCGTTTTATATTTAATATGAGGGAAATACACATGCGTTATGGACGTGACAAAAAAAAGATGTGAGTTTGTGGGAGACAATATACTTTGTTGAAATTCTGTGAATTAAAATGCACAAGCCAAAATAAATAATACCAGCCGAATGGATGAGTGTCGGCTCTCTATAGAACATACATTATTTATTTTATTTTAGTTTTAAAAAATCCATTTATGAGGAAAAATGGACGTTACGGATGTGACTTCTTTCCGTTATGGACGTGACCTTTCCGAAATCATCACTTGGCTGAAGCTGAAAAACTTGAACAGAGACCTTTTTGTGTGTCTCTTTTTATTTGAAACAACAAACATCTGAGACATCAGTAAGGAAAGTCTGCACAATTAATCAAATTTAAACTGAAATCACCGTGTTATAGATTAGTTCACGCATATCTCTCATGCTGCTAAACTGTAACCGGCATGTGAGCATGTTCAAAACTCAATTCGGGCATGATATTGTGTTCGGGCATCATCAAGGTGTTTACTTTAGACCCCGAAAGATATGGAATTGATAATGCTAAGATACATAATCATTATATATGCAGTTTATCATATCGATATTCTCCGGAGTTAAGAGCACCGGTTTCCCCTCAGTCCCGTCAGTGAATTGAAACGCTGTCTGATTGTAACAGTGTGTTGGCCTGTGTCTATATAGAACAAACAGTCTGGAGAGCGTTTTTTTTTTTTGCATGCAAAAAAGCAATCATGTCACAATGATCGCAATATTATGTTTTGTGTCAAACTAATCGCAATGTTTATACCCGTTTTGCATTGTTGAATGCGCAATCGTGCTTTAAAATAGCCACATTATTGAAAATTAGCCAATGCATTGAAATAATAATTGAAATGTTATTGTCTTAAGTCAAAATCACAATGATTACTTCATTTCATTAGGCCTGATGGGTTTTTGCCACGTTTATATTGGTTTGGATGTCAGGAGGATCAAGACGATCTGTGTGAAAGAGACGCCCAAAATACTTACCAATTACTGCAAATAAAGTAGAGATTTTGTCCAGAAATCGCAGATCTACAATCACCACAGAAATAACTGCCTTTGACCACAGGCAAAGAAAGTGCGCGGGAAAGAAAGTGAGTCATCACAGAAGGCGCGTCTCATATTTCTCTCTCTCTCTCACACACGCGCACGCACACTCCATGGTACTAGTATTAATTGATTTCTAAAAAGTTCTGATGTACAGTAATAGAGATCAATTTAATATATGTGTGGGGTTTTTAACAGTAAAATGATGAAAAACCAAGGTGAGTTTAAATAAGTTTGACTTCTTTCCACTCCATTTCAAGCAATAGATCGATTTATATTGTAAAGTTGATGAATTTATCTTTTCGTATTGATTTAATCAGAATGCTTCTTGATTGCCTTTGTTATGTGTCATTATATTGCTTGAAATAAATATATGAATTAATTAATTAAACAAATATGCGCTGGTCAAATCATGCATGATTTAATGTGAAGCGTCCATAACGGTCACGTCCGTAACGCATAATTAGGTTGTTTAGAGCAATTAAGTGAGATGATTTGTCAATCATAACTAGAATGGACATATTTTGGCTTTGTACATAAAGTTTCAAATTAATTGTAATAATAATGATTATACAATCTAAACTTATTCTTTATTCTTATTCAGTTATAACAAAGTGAGTGTATTTATATCTCAGTCATGCCCCCATCTTTCTGCAAAATCCTTACTATCAACATAAAGTATAATTAAAGGAGTCTTTGATCCCTCTTTTTAAAGCATGAAATAGGTTTGTATAAAAAAAGCAATTTTAGTATCTGTGCACACCTTATCTGAGGTGAATAAACAGAAATTTCCTTAATATTTACATGACAGCACATCAATACAATAAAATACAGATCCAAATGGACAACTTAGAAAGGGTTTTGATTTTTTTATGATTTAATTTTTCACAGCAAGGTTGACATTTGCGTGGAATTGCCCCTCTGGGATGGCAGACCGGGGTGGTGGTCCCTCTTTTTAAGAAGGGGGACCGGAGGGTGTGTTCCAACTATAGGGGGATCACACTTCTCAGCCTCCCCGGGAAAGTCTATGCCAGGGTTCTGGAGAGGAGAATACGGCCGATAGTAGAACCTCGGATTCAGGAGGAACAGTGTGGTTTTCGTCCAGGCCGTGGAACACTGGACCAGCTCTATACACTCTACAGGGTGAGGGAGGGTTCATGGGAGTTTGCCCAACCAATCCACATGTGTTTTGTGGATTTGGAGAAGGCATTCGACTGTGTCCCTCGCGGCATCCTGTGGAGGGTGCTTCGGGAATATGGGGTCCTGGGTCCCTTGCTAAGGGCTGTCAGGTCCCTGTACGACCGAAGCAGGAGCTTGGTCCGCATTGCCGGCAGTAAGTCAGACTTGTTCCCTGTGCATGTTGGACTCCGGCAGGGCTGCCCTTTGTCACCGGTTCTGTTCGTAATTTTTATGGACAGAATTTCTAGGCGCAGCCAGGGGCCGGAGGGTGTCAGGTTTGGGGACCACACGATTTCGTCTCTGCTCTTTGCGGATGATGTTGTCGTGTTGGCCCCTTCAAGCCAGGACCTTCAGCATGCACTTGGACGGTTTGCAGCCGAGTGTGAAGCGGTGGGGATGAAAATCAGTACCTCCAAATCCGAGGCCATGGTCCTCAGTCGGAAAAGGGTGGCTTGCCCACTTCAGGTTGGTGGAGAGTGCCTGCCTCAAGTGGAGGAGTTTAAGTATCTAGGGGTCCTGTTCACGAGTGAGGGAAGGAAGGAACGGGAGATTGACAGACGGATCGGTGCAGCTTCTGCAGTAATGCGGTTGATGTATCGGTCTGTCGTGGTGAAGAAAGAGCTGAGCCGCAAGGCGAAGCTCTCGATTTACCGGTCAATCTACGTTCCTACTCTCACCTATGGTCATGACCGAAAGGACAAGATCCCGGATACAGGCGGCCGAAATGAGCTTTCTCCGCAGGGTGGCTGGGCGATCCCTTAGAGATAGGGTGAGAAGCTCGGTCACCCGGGAGGAGCTCAGAGTAGAGCCGCTGCTCCTCCACATCGAGAGGGGTCAGCTGAGGTGGCTTGGGCATCTGTTTCGGATGCCTCCGGAACGCCTTCCTGGTAAGGTGTTCCGGTCCCGTCCCACCGGGAGGAGACCCCAGGGAAGACCTAGGACACGCTGGAGGGACTATGTCTCCCGGCTGGCCTGGGAACGCCTCGGTGTCCCCCCGGAAAAGCTGGAGGAAGTGTCTGGGGAGAGGGAAGTCTGGGCATCCCTGCTTAGACTGCTGCCCCCGCGACCCGGCCCCGGATAAGCGGAAGAAGATGGTGGTGATGGTGAATAATAAATCATTGGCAAAAAGTGCAAATTTTTGTTCCCCTCCTACTGTACTTACTCCAGTTATATCCTTTCTCTGCCTGATCCACTGGCTTAAGGGTTGATAAACAAGGCGAAAAGGAGGGGCGAGATGCAACACCCTTGTCGAGTTCCGCGCTCCAGTATAATTGATTCAGTGAGGTTTCCATTAATTTTGATCCTTGCAGTTGGGTTATTGTATAACCCTGAAATAACCTCAATTACAGATTTATCAAAACCGAATTTCTCAAGCACCTTATATGAAAAGGACCACCTCACTGAATCAAATGCTTTTTCGGCATCCAAACTCAAAACTAAGGTCTCTAATTTTTGCTTATCCACCTGCCTCAATATGTGTAAAATCCTTCTAATGTTGTCTTGGGTCTGTCTGTAGTTGATGAAACCCGTCTGATCTTTATGTATTAACCCTGGTAAAATTGTTTCTAATCTTCTTGACATAATAGAGGTGAACAACTTGTTGTCTATATTCAGAACACTAATTAGCTACTACACTGCAATCTATCCTTTCCTTCTTTTGGGATGATAGAAATTATTGCTTCCCTACAAGAGGGCGGGACTATCTTATTTGCCATCACCCAATTAAATGTTTTCAGTAGGGTTGGGACCAGAAACACTTGCATTATTTTGTACCATTCTGGACCAAATCCGTCTACCCCAGCCATCTTCCCTCCCTTCAATCTTTTAATTGCTAATTGAATTTCCTCTTTAGTTATTGTGGATAATAACTTTTTATTCTGTTCCTCTGTCACTGTTGGTAAATAACTCTGTGTTTATGGCAGCTTCATTTAAAAAAAAAAACTTCTATCCTTAAACTGTAGACAAAGATGTTGGTGCTGTAGCTACTAGCTGGTCAATTCACTCATTTATCTTAGCTAGGCTATCTAGCTAACAGAAATATCTAGTGAGTTTTCAAGGGAGTTAACTAGCTGGATGGCTTAATATTTTGTTGTAGTACATACATGTTCTAATTACATATATTATTATTTTGAAATATAGCTGTAGTTTTGATTTACCCTGCTCCATGGATATTATACTATTGGATGTTGGTTATGGATGTGTAGGCATCTTCAAATGTATGGAAAGCATAGCAGTTTACTTGCTAACGTTTTTATGGAAGACAACTAGCCATTATGAAACGACAGGGATAGGTACATATTCACAGCTTCTGCACATAAAGATGCCAAAATAGGGTGGCTAATAGTGAGTGGGTATCATAGTTTAATTTTCTTCCTGCAGGACCTTGCCACTGCCTGTCCCACCCTAGTAAGCTTGATCAGCTTGGTCAGATGTGATCTATTTTACATCAACACCTGTTCTTTCCATCCAAAATGTGAACCAAGCAATACACCTGTTATAAGTTTTAATTAATCAAAATGTATGCAAAGTTCCATGTACTTAAATACAGAATATATACATTAACTGATACTAATTACAGAGACGGCATCAAGGCAATGTGATGATTGTCAGAGGAGGAAGTAAGTACAAAAAGCATACTCAGAGGATGAATGTGATCGTGAAGGAGAAATTGTAAAGAAACATTTTTTGTGTGTTTTCCCCTCATAGTCCTGTTGTTTTGGGAATGAGAAGTCTCCTGCTACAAGATCTTCAAATGCAGTGAGTATTCATGTCATCCTGACATAAAGACAGTGAATGGATACCATGTACACTAGTGGCCATATTATTTCCAGTTCGTCTGTACATTTTAATTTTATTAGTTTTCTCAAGAATTGACAAAAACCTTTTTGTGGGAGGAAATGTGATCACTGAGGCAGAACATGCAAAATCTGCACAGAGGCACCAGTCTGACTCAAACCCTTCAGACAATATTTTACTAATTTATGCTGTTCTTGAGATATTAGGATTTGTTCAGGATAGACAAACACTTCGCTGGCTACACAATTCCCTCATCTTTTCACTTGACAAAAAATGTATTGTCACCTGTATTGATAGTCATTGTATAAATGCCATTAACAAATGGCTAATAAGCTGTTAAATGGCCAGTGGCAAAAGCCATACAGTTCATAGATGCTATTTGTGGTGGAGGTAAAGTTAATAAGAAGCGTTAGTCAGTTTAACACAATGCGTAATGGTGTCTAGTGAAATATTACTGGCTAATAAGCTCTTAAAACGGCCAGTGGCAAAAGTCATACATTTCATAGATGCTATTAGTGGTGGATGTAAACTTAATAAGAAACGTTACTCAGTTTAACACAATGCGTAATGGTGTCTAGCGACATATTGAAACTCAGCGAGATGTTAAAGATCGACAGTAATGTTGAAATGCTATACCAACTCTCGGCAAATGTGTAGCTCCGTGGTGTAGTGGTTGAATACACGGTCTCGTATGTGGGAAACCACCTGGTTTCGAATCCAGGGAAGGCATCTACAATCATCACTTTTTATTACGGGCCGGCTGAACTTGGCTTGCCTGCTTTTTTTTACCTTGATATGATACATCTGTGATAATTGTCCATTGTTGTGAATCCATGTCTTCCTTCTTCATGTGGTGATTCACATTTTTCTGTCGGGAGTGCTGACATGCATTTAGTTTGTTTAAAGAAATGGTTAAATATGAAATCCAAATGTTTAAGGACTTTTCAGTGAATCTTAGTGTGTCCTTATTTTCCCCCTAGCTACACCAGGGATGGATCCAGCTAAATACTGGCAGTTTGGGGGAGGATTGTTCTTTATCTGCTACATTACACTGTCATGTCTGGTACAGATTCATTGACCTTTTGTGCTATGTTTTGATTTTACTTTATTTGTAATTAAGTCTCCAATTGCACTTTAATTGACACAGTGAAACTCTTGTAGATGTATCCATTTCTTTTGCATTTCTTCAGTATCTTTTCAGTTGAGGATATTTCACAGTAATCTTAAAGCTTATATTTTATGTGAATTTTAAGAAACTTCTACTGTACAGTAGTTTAAATATTCAATTAATTTAAGGTTTTTACTGTAATTCTACAAAACCGGATTCATTATTGTATTTTAGATTGTAAATTTTTAACATTTCTTGACATATTTAAAGATTAAATCTAAACACAATCAAAGCTAGTTAAAGTTTGAGATTATTTTAAATGTTGTTTTCTTGAGCATGTGTTAACACTTTATTGAAGGTGTTTGCTTGTAATAATTTAGGAACAATCTGCTAAAATAATCAAAACCTTTTATGAAAATGTCTGTACATGTATAGTTTTTGCCCTTTATTTGCCATTTTAGTTGTCATAATATAATACCACTTTACACATCATCCATTTTATGTGATATCATTTTCATTATACGAATTGTTAGAAACCCATAAAACGTAATGTAGTAACAATACAGTGCATTGACACATGCTGATGGTAGCATAGCATCAGAAACTATTCATGTGTGCCAATCTCGTCTCTTTTTCTACATTACGGGGATATAACAATTATACGAACATCCTATGTACACTTACGAACATCCTTTTCACACAAACTCATATTCACATCACATATTCTGGTATTTAAGGGTCTTACCTAAAAAGGGGGACATAGAAATATTAAATTACAGACTGACAGACACTTGTTTCGCTCGATCTCTGTATTATGAGTGGGGGAAGGGAACCGTGCGCCTGATAATAACTCCATGCTCGCCCCACCCTGTTGGATTCTTTCAGTACTGCACCCTAACAAACTACATGAACCAATAAAATAATTAAATCATAACAATAATATCTGCTACATTACTCCCCCCCCAAAATTAGATGTTGTCCTCAACATCAATAACTCAGTTAGAGTACTATTTTCTCAAGCATACTCAGTATAATGGTTGCAGACTGGAACTCTTTTGATACATTCAACTTTGTCTCCTCAATCCAACATCACTGTGTCAGCACAATTCAACAAATGCATACAGGTTACAGACTGGAACTCACTCTTTTTTCCCCCCTTTTTTTCAGTCAGTTTTGTTATTCAACATTACGCCTATTGGTTACAGACTGGAGCTCTTTTGTTACATTCAGTTTTGTTTTCTCGTCCCAACATCAGTACATAGGTTTCAGTTTGTCTGGCTCAACCAGTAATGGATTAATCCATTTAGTCTCAGACTAGACAGTACATTGGATGTCAGAATCACCCACTACTGTTTCAACTCCCAGACTGTGAGGTTCGTGTCAAATGTTCATGTACTCACACTAATTTTGAGTCCTTGAGGAAGAGTCCTGTTCAACAACTCAATTCAAGTCCTGAAATGTAGTTCATTTACCTCTGAAGACACTTGTCTCAAGTCATTGAGGGTCTATTCAACAATCAAGAGAGTATTTGAACTTACATTGCATAAAAGTATACTGGCTCAAGATGGTAAGGTTGTTGCTCATGATGGTAAGGTTATGGCGAAAGCCATACAGTTCATAGATGCTATTTGTGATAGAAGTAAACTTAAGTAAGAAACCATAGTCAGTTCAAAACAATGCTTAATAGTGTCTAGTGTAGTGGTTAAATTCACAGCCTCTCAGGTGGGTGATCTGGGTTTGAATCCAGGGCCAGCTGAACTAAGCTTGCCTGGTTCCTTTTCTGGTTTAAAAACATCATACCTAGATTTTATACACATTTCCAAACATTGAAAAATGCAGTTATATCGCAATATTGTTTTAAAAAATGTACTTCAGCCCAAGTTCAAAATAATAGATTCTAGACTGGACAACTTTTAAAACCTTTAATTTGATCAAAACATCACTAACCTTAACCCTCTCCAAATTCTAACGCTAACCCTATAAAATGAATACAATTGAGTGATTGATTGATTAATAGTCAACATTGTATGGTGATTTTGGGAAAAGATACAGATAAGCTGCTTCACCCCAGTTGACATAACCAATGCACAATTATCAACTCCCATGCTTTCATGTCTTCCACAGAGGTCATACTATAGATGGCTCAATAAGGATAAATGTAACATTGTGAAGGGGAATTTGCCAGATGAATAACTTCAAAATTCCACAGTAATATTGACTTATACTGTAATATCTTACAGATAAAAAAGTGTCTAGTAGCGCAGATTTCAGGTTGGATATGTTACCTCATGTTGTTTTTGCAGCATTGTCTGCATTGTGCATTTTGGGTTATTTATGGTTAGGGTTAGGAGAGGTCTCTTAGAGGCCCTACTGGGATGTAAAGGCATGATTATCCAGAGATGGGGACAAGTCACACATGGTCAAGTCCAAGCAAGTCTCAAGTCTTAACTATCAAGTCTCGAGTCAAGTCTCAAGTCACAGTTCAGATAAATCAAGCAAGTCAAGTCAAGGGTTCACCCTAAGCAAGTCAAGTCGAGTCCTTATAAGTTTCAAGTCAAGTCAAGTCACAGAAATAAAGAGATGAACACACACACACAATGCCCTCTGTTTCTGATGTGCGCTCGGTGCGAAGCTCGATTTCAAAATCAAATATTTTTCTCCTCCGCGGTACAATTTTTTGGGGGGACGAAGCGGAGGGATCTTGAATCAGCCTTAAGGGGTTGTATTCGCTATAACAACCGCCTCACTATCCCTTATCCTGCATATTACATGGCTACCTACCAAATAAATCTATAATTTGACACTAAATATTGATTTCAAAAGGAATTTATTGATTTAAAAACGATTGTATTGCTTCCTCTAAAGAAAATAGTCCGTTCCATCTCTGGTTAGAATCCTGCTGCGTCCATAGCAACGCGCTGTTTTTCATGGCAAAGGTCTGTTATCAAGAAATAACACGCATTCTGCACTGGAATTCAGCCAATCCATGTAATAAGGGCTAATAATAACAACCTTATAAACTAATTATTGTGACTGAAAAACTTCCTAATATGTAATTACTCTGTAATTATTCTTGTCTGTATGAGTAAAAAAAAAACTCTTCGAAATGTTTAGGTGCTAGTAATCACATCTGCGCCTCCATGTTAGCCTTTCATGCAGTAAAGTTAACTGTTATGGTGTAAGCACAATGCTTTTTAGTTTCCACACGCAGTCCACAAACACTTGAAAATGCCCACATTTAATACAGACATTATAGCCTACGTGTAATAATATACATGCCCGCTCATTTTAAGATGCCCATCAACATTAAAATTCAGGCTATGCAACTGTTATAGTCAAATTCCCTTACATCTATTTACCAGACGTATTCAGTAATGATAATGGTCACATTTCTAACAAGAAAAAAAAGGAACATAACATGCAACCAAGGCCAAATGATGACAAACAAAAGATTAATTCATTACATTAGTAAATTAATCGTTATAGATCTTAGTGAAACTGAATATAAAGAGATTACTTTCTTAACTTTCCTTGTGGTTCTTAAAATGACGAATGAAATTTGACGTTGTTGCATATTTTGCATCTGGCAAATCTTTTTTTATTCACACGGTCCAGTTCAAGTCCTTGTATCCAAACGATACTATTTGTGGAGCTCGACTAACGTTACTGTCTGCCATGTTTGGCGCGGTTTGAATTGTGCAGCGTTAAAGGCACATACGCTGATTAGTGGTGCTGATGTCACAACATATAAAATAATTGTATTGCTGTTTGTTTATTATAAGTTCAACTCATTGTCGAGTCTTCCACTTCAAGTCAAGTCAAGTCTCAAGTAACTTGTTCTCAAGTCAAAGTCAAGTCAAGTCATTTTCATACTTTAATCAAGCAAGTCACAAGTCCTGAAAATTGTGACTCGAGTCAGACTCGAGTCAAGTCATGTGACTCGAGTCCCCCACCTCTGTGATTATCTGAAATAATTAAAATGATGTTGTTGACATTTACACTTCACGTGATGTGTCATAGCATGTTCTAAATCATATGTCAATATCCATCTGGAAAAATACAGTTAAGATAGTGTTTTAGTTCATTTTGTGGAAAAGGGTTAGGGTTAGAATTTAGTGTGCTCTCAAAGAGGCCCTATTGGGATGTAAATAGAAGATTGAATATGGATGGTCTATCCATTTTCTGTATTTTTGGTCCATCTGATAGCTACATATCTGCTACCTACAACTTATAGTTTGAAATGGTCATGAATCCTAAAATAAATGACAAAACATTGTAAAACAGCATGCAACGACTATGACTCGGGTCAGGATTGGTCAGGTGTCTGAGCAGCTAATTGAAAGTAGCAACAGTAAGGGTAAGTGTTATGGAAAAAATACACTTAATAAATAAAACTTAAACACACTGATATAAAATGTACCATTTGTGAAGAAAACATGAGTGAGCAGGCAAAACATGTATTTTATTTCTTATGGGATTCACATTCAACTGTAGGTCATAACAGAATGGCACAATCATAAAACAAAACATGGTAACAAAGAAAAAATATGAAGTGACCCCTGTTGAAAAGTTTGTATACCCGTAGTTCTTAATACTGTGTATTGCCCCCTTTAGCATCAATGACAGCGTGCAGTCTTTTGTAATAGTTGTCTATGAGGCCCCGAATTCTTGCAGGTGGTATATAGCTGCCCATTTGTCTTGGCAAAATGCCTCCAGGTCATTCAAAGTCTTTGGTCGTCTTGCATGAACCGCACATTTGAGATCTCAGAGTGGCTGGATGTTATTAAGGCCAGGAGACTGTGATGACCACTCCAGAATCTTCACCTTTTTCTGCTGTTACCACTGGAGGGTCAAATTGGTCTTGTGCTTAGGGTCATCGTCGTGCTGGAAAGTCCAAGAGCGTCTCATGCGCAGCTTTCATGCAGAAGAATGCAAATGATCTGCCTTTATTTTCTGATAACATGCTGCATTCATCTTGCCATCCATTTTCACAAGTTCCCTCTGCCTTTAGAGCTCACACACCCCCAAAACATCAGTGAGCCACTTCCATGCTTCACAGTGGGGATGGTAATCTGTTCACTATAGGCCTTGTTTACCCCTCTCCAAACATAGCCTTTATGGTTGACTATAAAGCTCTATTTTGGTCTCGTCACTCCAAATTACAGTGTGCTAGAAGCTGTGAGGCGTGTCAAGGTTGTCGGGCATATTGTGTGGCATTGGCGCAGTAAAGCCTTCTTTTTGGCAACTCGATCATGGTGCTCATTTTTGTTCAAGTAATTTCATATTGTGCTCCTTGAAACTACCACACCGTCTTTTTCCAAAGCAGCCTGTATTTCTCCTGAGGTTACCTGTGGGTTTTTCTTTGTATCCCGAACAAGTCTTATGGCAGTTTTGGCTGAAATCTTTCTTGGTCTAACTGACCTGGACTTGGTATCAAGAGATCCCCGAACAGTACTTTGAACAGTACTGACTGGCATTTACAAGGCTTTGGATATCTTTTTTTTTATCCTTTTCATCTTTATAAAGTTCCATTACCTTGTTACGCAGAACTTTTGACACTTCTTTTCTGCTCCCCGTGGCTCAGTATCTAGCCTGCTCAGTGCATCCACGTGAGAGCTAACAAACTCATGGACTATTTATACACAGACACTAATTGCAATTTAAATGCACATCACCCACAGCGCACACAAAACTACCTGTAACAAAAAAACATAACGCCATGCATACAGGCTGTGGAACTGTAAGCGCACAATTTTAATGTGTCACACTGGAAACATACGGCTCAAGATGCTGACAAAGATACGGAATTCCCCCCACTGAGAATCTAGAATCATAGATACTCATCAAAGAAAGCCATCAGGTTTTATGGGTCTCTGAATATTCTTCCTTTTCTAAGAGACCCTCTCACTATCTGCGCCCTAAGCTCCATGGGATCTTCAAAGAATGGTGACAACATTTACAGTTGAGGATTGATTTATCAGTAGGCTTTTTAACTGCTGCTAGTGTCCAGTGTTATGTATATTGTAGCTTTTTTTGTTGTTGAGCTATATATATACTTTTTTGCTTATATATTCTTCACTACATAGTTGTCAGGGGCCATGTGACAAGTATTTCATTGTGCAGGATGACGCTGTGTAGTTCGGTGCATTTGACAATTAAACCTTGAAATTAGAAACATGTAGTTTTTTGTTGAATGTGCAAGATATACAGCCAATGGCCAGTCTATTTGGTAGCCACACCTAGCACTCGGCAGGATCCCCCCCCCCTACACCCAGCCCCCTGCCACCACAACAGCCTGAATTATTCTTCAGGGCATGGACTCTATAAAGGTGTCTGGAACATTCCACTGGGTTGTTAGTCCATGCTGACATGAATGCATTACAACATTACTGATTATTGGACAGGAGAATGTTTATAGTGAGAACAGTAAATTCCATCTCTACTGAAAGTTGCTGTATTGCACAGGTGTCAAACTGGTTCCATGGTGGGACGAGTGTCTGCAGGTTTTCACTCTTACCTTGTTCTTGATGGAAACAGATTTAGTGATGAAGATTCCATTCATTCTGGTAAACTGGAAACTTCATGTAAAACTAGAGACTAATTCATAGCATTGAGTGGCTTTGCCGTTGGCAGTCATGTCAAAGTGCTGATAGCAAGTGACTTTAAACATAATGTATTTTTCCAAATATGACATTTGCCCCTCAGCCATTGATAATCGTTTTGTGAAGCTAGGACACTGTCACTGAATGAGATGCAATGTGAGTAGTGTAGCAGCAGTCATTCATTTCTGAGGCATTCCTTAACAGTTGATAGTGGATGGCAACATTGAGCACTCGTTGGCTAAAGTGTAGCTTCTAGGTAAGACCGGTGCACATCAGAGTGAGTGAATAACCTGTCAATTAAATGGTCAGTAGGACATCTGATATTGTGAGAGGAGCGATAGCCAGTGTCAGCTGATACGCCGCTGACCAATGACCCCTCGGGTTTCCTGTCTGAACAAGCTATGCTAATTAAATTGGCAACCAATGTTAGTTAAGATTAGTGATGCATGGATAGGACTTCATTGTTTCAATGTCCATACCGTTTCTAAGTAATTAATTTTGAGTATCTACTGTAACTTGGAGAGACACTGGGAACTGACACAGAGGGAGTGTTCAGAGCTCTGGTGGCCGTTTTATTAACAAAAAAGAACTATGAGGATGTGAGGGAGAAATCCAACTGAAAAGACAAATCCCTTTCATAGTGAGGTAACATCAACCCTGGGGCAACCTACCGGTAGTGGCTTTGGGGGGAATAGGTGCTGATGTTTGTGAGGCGGGGGTTTTGGGAGGCTCGCCAAACTTTGCCAGGTTGCTGGGAGGCTCGACTGGCTCCGCCGGGGTGCAGTCTAGCTCTGCCAGGATGCTGGGAGGCTCTTCTCCCCCCTTACCCAGGCCTCATTCTCCATCCCAATCTTCCTCTTTTATAAAAATAAATAATATTTTGCCCTCAACTCACTTTTCCTCCTCCTTAACAATGGCCTCCTCCTCTAAGCTGAACTTATTCAGCATGGCCTCCTTTCTTTTCTTCTCCTCCCCTCCATTCTCACCTTGGCCTCCTCCTCCAACCTCAGCGTTTCCACCTTGGCCTTCTTCAATGAAGCTTGCTTTTTTGTCTCATCCTCCATATTTTTCACCTCTTTAAGTCTGGCCTCCTGGTATAACCTGATCTTCCTATTGCACAATTGAGTCTCCCTCTTTCTTTCATCCTCCACAATTTTCCTCTCTTCTCTAACCATGGCCTTCTCCAACATGAGTTTTCTCCTCCAGTCCAGTTTCACTAAAGCCATTTTCTCTCTATTCTCCTCCTCCCTTTTCTTCTCCTCTTCCCTAAGCCTGGTCTCCTCCTTTAACCTGAGCTTTCTCAGCCTGGCTTCTTCCAAAATAGCCATGCCGTTTCTTTCGTTTTCCTCCATGTTGTTCACTATTTGTCGAGCCATGGCCTCTTTCTCCATCCTGAGAGTCCTCTGCTTGCCTGCTTTTAATAGAACATCTTTGGTTCTTTTCTCCTCCTCCATTTCCTTCTCCACTTCTTTAACCCTGGCCAACTCCTCCAACATGATCTTCCTCATCCTGGTTTCCTTCAATATGGCCTGCTCCTTTCTTTCCTCCTCCTTTCTTTTCCCCTCCTCCCTAACCCTGGCCTCCTTCTCCAAGTTTTTCTTTCAATTTATCTTCATTCATTCCTAAATCCTCCTCATTTTCTTTCTTCTCTTCTCTGACACTGACTGACTGACCCAACCTGATGTTTCTTAATCTGGCTACTTTCTCAATCCTAATCTCAGGGTTCAGTGTTGTGTCCAACTCCTTAACCCTTACCGCTTTCCTCTCCTCCACCTGACCAAAGATCATATCAGCGTTCTATGCCTTCATCCTTCTCTCCTCCTCTCTCTGCTCCTTTACGCTTTTGCCTTTTGCCTTACTCCTCAGCCTCTCTTCCTATCTTCTCATTCATTTCCATTATATTAAGATGTCTTTTTTAAACCTGTTTGAGAGATTGAGTTATTACAGTTTGGTCTTAATTTTAACAAAAACATAGACCAACAACCTACAGACTCAATTAACCCTTTGACGCGTACGATCACACTGGTGTGATCAATCTAGAGTGGTCCCTGGAGCGTACGATCACACCGGTGTGATTAGAACGTCATGTTTAGAACGCACCATTAGCATACCTAGCTACAAGTAACGTAACAATGGCTGGTAAAACCGCGCTATTATTTACTCACATTTAGCTCAAACAGTGTTTATAACTTTATTTCCTGATTGTAATTGTTTCAAGACCATACTATGATATTAACCAGGTAGAAAGCATTCAAATCGGGACAAGAAGTGTTAGTTACGTACCAACAGACAGCCAACACTAATGCACAAAAACGAATTATATTAGCGACTACTACCGATCAAAACCATTGCAAAAACTTTCTAGAAGTTACGTTCCCCGTTGTATGCATTTTATATAGTTTATTCATTTTCACTGCACTGAATAACTGGTCACGATTTGTTAGCTAGCAGGCAGCTGACGTTTGCTAGCGGTTAGCTGACGTTTTCTAGCTAGCTACAGTAATAAATCAGCCAACTTTTGCAGCTCTTAGAATTCGAGTCAACGAGAGAAGCTTGCAATGCAATGCATGTAGTGTTCCTTACCTAGCAAGGTGACTGTTCAAATGCTGGCGTGAGTTCAAATGCTGCAGAGTACTGAAGTCACGTGCAAAAAAACTCACGCTGGGGGGTCGGTAAGGAATATTTGAAACTCACGCGTGAAAAGGTTAAACACTCAATAAAACAACAAAGTTAATTAACATTGAGGACAATGTTCAAGTTAATTTACAATGTAGTATTTAAAAAAATATTACATTCACAAAAAGTTACTTGTGATCATAGACAAATTGCATGAAATTATAATATAAAATACACATGGTACATTTATGGTTGTGCAGACCATATAGACTACTCTTGCATCAAATTGGCAAATGTATAAGCCCGAAAACCAGCCCAGTTCAGCAATTTATCGTAGTTGCGTACTTTTGGCCTCATTGGCTTCTTGATTTGAACCGCAGTGTCACATTTGGACTGAACAAGATGGGATGTTCGCCAATTTTTACTGACATAGACCTTTTCAATTAATTTAATTCACGTATGGAGAAATTGAACCAATTACACAATCTTTCCCGCATAGCCGCAGGAAGTACTGCCGGGATACAAGATGTCAGTCCACAAGCCAAGGAGACGGGCTCACTATGGCCGATGGGCACATTATTCAAAAAGAATGCATTGTTCGCTGACGGCACAAACTAGTCCGAAGGGGGAATTTGGGTCATCTGGAAAAGGTTTTGCACTTCTGACTTCTGTGATTTATTCCGATATCTGTCTAACACATTAGATCAACACATTATACCTTTCTGAAATCCCTAAGAGGTTTTCTAACCACACCAGAGGAAATAATGTAGTTATTAGACCTTAGGAGTAATGCCACACCTATTAGTGTTCTTTGTACCCCAAATAATAATCATCCTGAATTTGATTATTTAGCACAGGTCACTTTGTAATCTGGGACACTTGTATTAGGCTTTTAAAAAAGCCTAAATCACTTTATGTATACCAGATCAATATCACCAATTTATAAAAGCAACAGAGATGAACTGATTATTCTGTAATTAAGGTTATTCATTTAAATTCTCCCTTCTATTAAAATTTATGTTACTAGGGGAACAAACAGTCCTTGCAGGTGAGAGACCCATCATCTATCACGCCATTATCTTCTGCAAATGTTTCGTGATACCAATGTCTGCAGATTGCACAGGACAGCCACTCTTTCCCCATATGCCGGCGATTGCAACAGTTGAGAGTTGAGAAATGTTCAACTTGATGCTTATTTCCAGCGAGCGGCAGTGATGGTGTTTGGTGACTACCAACAGCAGGTCAGATGTTCTCTGCTTTGAAGTCCCTTCTCTTTTCTACTCTCTAGCTAAAAACTCACTTGCTAACTAAAACACATTGACAAGAGAGAAACTTATATAATTTCCCCATTATTTATGATGCTTCTATGGCTTCATACAGAGATATAATTCTAAAATGTTTATGCATGGAAGGTTTCAGAGAATGTTGGGATCACGGGTGAGTGATTCGTGCATAGCATAAAACTAAGTAAATTGCTATTTTAACATTGACAAATCATTGACTAGGCATCGTCGTAATAAGTTTTTAGTAGTGGAGTCGTGCAAATCCTAAATACTAATTAATATTTGCAGAGAAGGATGTTTCCCCTATACTGGTTGTTGCTGGCATAGATAAGGTAGATACGCCCTGCCAAAGCGGGGCAGTGTCCATGCTAGGTTTGGCTCAGCGACAGCACGCCAGAGATTGAGCGGACGGACCGTGTGCACGTAGGGTTAGGGTGGACGAAACATTGGCCCAATCCCAATGTCCACACTCACAGACTTTGAAGCACATTCTCGCTAAGTCTGTGAGGGCTTAGGGCTGTCCCACTGTCAAATCTTCAAGTGCGTGAGGGCTCTCTCAAAGACATTTGGAGCCCTTTATGCACCCTTTTAATGATTCCACATTTCTGTAGACTTTGCCTAAAGGAATTGCCCACAGTTCATTGCGTTGTGAGTGTTACCAGGGGAAGCCCAAAAGCGAGAGAAAAATCCTGGCAAACCTGCCTTAAAAGAGAAATAACAAGAAATCAGGCGAGCCTAGTTCAGCCAGCCCGCAATAGAATGTGTTGATCGTGGCTACCCTCTCAAGAATCAAACCCGGGTTGCTCACGTGAAAGGCAGTGTCGATAACGACTACGCCACTGAACTGCGCACATATATAGCCTCTTTGCATTATAGAATTTTCATTCATTAACATCACGCCAAGTCTGAATATTTTGTTAGACTGAGTAACGTTTCTTATTAGGGTTTACCTCCACCACAAATAGTATCTATGAACTGTATGACTTTTGCCACTGGCCATTTTAAAAGCTTATTAGCAAGTAATATGTCGCTAGACGCCATTAAGCATTGTGTTAAACTGACTAACATTTCTTATTAAGTTTACTTCCGCCACAAATAGCATCTATGAACTTTATGGCTTTTGCCACTGGCCGTTTTAGCAGCTTATTAACCATTTGTGAATGACATTGATACAATAACTACCTTATGAATATAGGTGATGATAACTGACTTTTTCGTCAAGTGAAAAGATGAGAGAATCATGTAGCCAGCGAAGTGTTTGTTTATCCTGATCAAATCCTGAGACATAATTAAAAAATCCACCAAAAATAGTCGCAATATAACAGTAAACAGTTTCAATTTAAGCATCCCATAACGCATCTACTCAGGGTTGTAGCCAGCAAGGTTTTTTTCTATCCTGAACAAATCCTCTTTCGCCAATGGTCGTTTTAACAGCTAACTTGCCATTTTTGAATGATACAGTATCTATCAATATAGGTGACGATAACTTGTGATAGCCATTTGAGGCTTCATTAGCGTTATTTTAGCAGCAGGATATTATGCTGGCAGCACTCAGATTTTCTTTATCACAATAAAAGCCATAATTGAAATGTATAAGGCAATGTAGTTAATTTAGTCTGTGAAAAAGAACAGACAAGAATTACATTGGAACCGACATTAAACATGAAATGTACATACTAGATTGTTACCCATATTAACTTATATAGGTCAACGATGGCTTTTATTTTGAAAGACAAAATCTGAGTTAGCACTGCTAGAATAATATCCTGCTGCTAGAAGAACAGTAACGAAGTCTAAAATGGCCATCACTAACGATAACTGACTTTTTTGTCAATTGAAAAGACGGAAGAATCATGAAGCCAGCAAGTGTTTTTCTATCCTGAACAAATCCTAATATGCACCAGGACCATTTTATGTTAGACATCCTATTACGTAGCTACATAGGTTTGTAGCCAGCAACGTTTTTTCTGTCCTGAACCTCAGGCACAATGGCCCTCATTTATCAAAAGTGCGTACACCAAATTTCCAGCGTACACCTGGCGTACACCCAAAACCACGGTGACTTTGAGATTTATCAATATGGACGTTGGCGTACGGCACTCTCAAATCCTACGCCAGCTCAAGAGGTGGTGTACGCACGTTTTGAGTTAGTGCGGAAATGCGCATGTTGAGTTATATGTTCTCATCATTTATGTTATATTATGTTGTTTAATTATGATACTGACCCAAAATTGTGCAAGAGTTAATTGTGCGCATGTGTGAAGAGACGGGACTTTTATTTTGACCTGTCTCAAGTAAAAAATTTGTAGCCATATACTCAGCCCCTGCTGCAGTTCCCTCGTGCACTGATGTTATGCCAGTGCAGAGATGTAAACTGAAAATAAAACAGTATTAATAGTTATATTTGGAGTGATCTTTGGTGGATGGATGACAACAAAATATTGCACATGGACATGGCGGAGAGAAATTAAACCTTAACAGCGCAGAAAAGAAAATCCTAACGCACTGACAAACTAAAAGATGTGATATATTATGACCTACTGTAAAAAAACAACAACATAATTACAAACTTCAGTGTTTATTTTTGTGCAACATGGACTTCAAGGTTTCATTTGTGTGACTTTACCAAAGCATTCGACTTATATGTGTTCCTTCAGATGCGAGTCTGTGCGCTTTACATGACGTTTCAGGGTTAGGCCCGGCAGTTGCGCATGGACTGGGTTCAGTAATAAAAGGCTTTGAATTACCAAAATATAATTCAGACTGACAAAATAATAAAAATGACATTCTTCTTCTTTTAGACAATAATAGAAATAATAATAATAACGACATTCTTCTTCTAAATAACAATAAACGTCATTGATAAATATCATGAAATAATAAGACGAATATTACAAATTGTCATGCAGTTATTAATGTGAATGAATGGTACTCCACATCACATCATCATCTTTTATTCCGCTTTTTAAACTGCCAAATGAAACAATTTTATTTCTTTCTACCTCCCTGGTGATCGAGAAGTTTCTCTTTTTTGCCGTCTTCCGTGTGTCCATGGCGTAAAATGAGGGCGTGGGGGAAGCAGAGACTTGAATATATAGGGGCGTGTTATTCTAATGACGATCGTTTTCATCCGCGGCATTTATCAAGGGAAGGTGTTGCGTACACCTGGATTTTAAAGGTACGCACAGTTTCATAAATCAGGCGATGAGAGGAGTGTAAGCAAAATCTTACGCCAACATATACACCCGTTTCTACGCAAGAATGATAAATGAGGGCCAATGAGTTTCCAGAGCCTGCGTTTCTAACCACTACGCTATAGACTCTGTGCACCAGCGTAGTGACGAACTTCCGCTTTTGTCTAGAAGTCGGTATTGCAGTTTCCGGTTTACTTATTAATACTCATCCGCATTAGTAAACACCTAAACTCAAGATGAGTGATGCTGTTGTACGGGAAAAAAAAGAAACATAATGTACGTGACTCTTAAGTTTCAAGGTACAAGTGGGGCATCATTTTAATCAGGAGAATGTCCTCTTTTTAATAAAATATGGCTTGCGCCATTCAATGACTTCAAACGCTAGACTAGAAATAGTCAGAAATGGCGATTTTTTTTTTTATATACTTCCACGTAACGCAGGTTTAAGCGCAATTAATACCATATAGGACCAGATGTTTACTTCCTATGCCAGTTGTTATTTTTCAGTTTTGTTGTGAAATGAGGTTACAGTAGTAAAATAAAAGAGGATACCTGTTTTGGTGCTTTTTTGAGGCTATGGAATTGTAAGCTTCATTCGGGTTAGAAGAGGCTGAACGAAGGTTCGTTTCAATTCACTTGCTATGGGGAAGCGCTAGCGTTCCAGCTCAGCCAGCGTTCCAGCTCAGCCAGCGTTCTTTTGCCTTTTTTGAGGCTAGGGTGAATTTCTATGCGTTCTATTGTCCTGCCTAATACTACACTAAAAAGGAACACGTCGCTAACTAGCTTAGCCGATAGCCGGCCGGCACACCACAGTAAACTACTTACCCTCGTAGTTGTGCAGATAACTCGATACGTAGAGTTTGAATCCCTTGTTCCGCTTGCTTGTTGGAGCAGGGGACCAGGCGATGGACATCACCAATGCTTATTTTAGGCAGGTCTTGGAGACATCTACTAAAAACTGAAATCTTGGGCGACGCGGGTGATCGCCTTAAGTAAACCGGAAAATGATATGCCGACATCTGGCTAAAGCGGAAGTTCGTCCATATGCTTGTGCACAGAGCCTATTAACAAGGGGTAGTCAGTCAGTAACTCACTCAGTAAAAGACATTCGCTCTTCTAGGCCGGCTCGGCAAAAATGGAAAGCAAAAGAAAACAAGCATTCAGGGCTGAAGAAATCAGATGCACCGGCACCGATCAATCAAAGACAGTAGCTTACGATGCAGGGTTTCAAACTTGTGAACATTAATTTTGAACACTTTATTTCTTGTTTTACAAAGGTATTATAATGTACATCCACAACTCATTTCTAGTACAACAACAAACCTTTCGAATGCACCCTATGACTATTGACCAAGATATAGCGGTGGAGAATGTGGTGCAGTGTCCCTGTTGTAGACATGGTAACAACGGGGAGATATTGAAAATCAGTTTTAGCCTTGTATTCTCCGGTATTCGCCATGCCGACGTTTTCCACGAGGCACGCTGTAGAAACAGGTGCCCCCAATTAAAACATTTACCAGCATGCCACGCAATGGAGCCATTTGGAATATTTTGGAATTTCTTGTTTTATTTACACAGGGTATATAATAAACTTGGGTAACACTTTACAATAAGGATACAGTAATAATGATTATTAAATGCATTAATTGACATGGATTCATGACTTATTAATGCATCTATAAAGCCTTGATTATGTGTGTATGTGTTAATAGACATATTAACTAAGTATTAGTTAACTGTTGGAACACATATCAACAAACATTAACTAATATATGAAAACATAGTGTAAACTAATAGTTAACTAATGCATCTAGAAATAATGAATTGTGTGTGGTTGTGTCAATAAACATGTTACCAAATGAATAGGTAACTAGTAAAAGACTATCTATCAATAAATCAATATATTGCAATCCAAATCTTTTTTGATTCAAGTTATCATTGGTATGCATGTGTAAATAAACATGAATACACCTAGCTAACTGTTGAATGGCCCAATAACAAACATGCATTAATTGACATGGATTCATGACTTATTAATGCATCTATAAAGCCTTGATTATGTGTGTATGTGTTAATAGACATATTAACTAAGTATTAGTTAACTGTTGGAACACATATCAACAAACATTAACTAATATATGAAAACATAGTGTAAACTAATAGTTAACTAATGCATCTACAAATAATGAACTGTGTGTGGTTGTGTCAATAAACATGTTACCAAATGAATAGGTAACTAGTAAAAGACTATCTATCAATAAATCAATATATTGCAATCCAAATCTTAATTGATTCAAGTTATCATTGGTGTGCATGTGTAAATAAACATGAATACACCTAGCTAACTGTTGAATGGCCCAATAACAAACATGAATTCATACATGAATTTAAATGATTTCATGATGACATAATGCAACTACAGATTTATGATTTGGTGTCCTTCATCATAGCGAAAGCAGTTAAATGCTTATTATTGAACATAATCAGTTCAAATGAAGTCATTTCTTAGAAGGCAACATATAGAATAACCCTAATTCCTTTAACAAACAACACCTTTCCCCCAACTACTGTCATTTGTTGATGAATACTGTCCAGTCACAGAAGCCAGGCTTTTGTCCTTTGTGAACATTACCTTACTTGTTACTCAGTGACCTGTTGCTTACTTACTTGCTTTTTCTTGTGTCCATCATGAACAATAATAGCTGTTGTCAATCCTGTGTATTATTTCTTCTTGATATGTCATGAAGTTCAAGAACTCATGTGTTACACTCCTAATGTATTGCTTAATTATCACATGTATAATTCTGCTGTTTCAAGAATCTATTATATATATATATTAAACATGCTTGAATGTTCTCACGAAAAAAAATGCATTTCATTAACTCCAAAGTAATATTACCCAAATGTCTGATGCTTTTTATAGTATTTTGTGGAAAAATGCAGATCTCATGTATTCATGCTAATGACTGTAAAGTAGAATTGTATTGTATTTCAAATGTGTCTGTAATGCTTAACTCATCTATTTCTTAGTTATCTTCAAGTTTATTCATGCTTTTAGATGATTATGAACTGTTACATAATGATAATTCATAATTAGTTAAGGTAATGTGTTATCCTTATTGTAAAGTCATGACTATTCATTCATTTATTAATTGCTGAATAAAGCTTGCAAATGGGTATAAACTATTAAGTACTGATAATTAAGTATTAGTTAAGTACATTTGTAATCCTTATTGTAAAGTCATGAATATTCATTCATTTATTAATTGCTGAATAAAGCTTGCAAATGGGTATTAACTATTAAGTACTGATAATTAAGTATTAGTTAAGTACATTTGTAATCCTTATTGTAAAGTCATGACTATTCATTCGTTTATTAATTGCTGAACAAAGCTTGCAAATGGGTATTAACTATTAAGTACTGATAATTAAGTATTAGTTAAGTACATTTGTAATCCTTATTGTAAAGTCATGACTATTCATTCGTTTATTAATTGCTGAACAAAGCTTGCAAATGGGTATAAATCGATAATTAAGTATTAGTGCAGTACATATCAGACAAACAGATTTCAGATTTTTTTTTATTACAACAGAACAACATCAACAAACAAGAAAATAGGGCATGAGCATTGAATCTGAAATAAATAATGGTCCTGGAAAATAATAGATGAAAACAAATAATTGTGCCCTATATTTATCAACTGCTTAAACTAAAATTTCAAATAAACTCAGCTTCTAAAGCTAATTGTTTGTTTTGTTAGGTAACAGCTTCCTATCTGTCTTCATGTTCTTGACAGCAGCCAAAATTTCTGCATCCTCATCTACAGCTTTCTTGCACCTATTCGCAAACACTGCAAGTTTGTCTTTGCCATGAGCTTCCAGGAGGGTGCTGTACTTGTTAGGTGCCGCAATGGCCAACTCTGCAATTGGTGCAGTAAGAACAATGGTGTTTCGGTCCACGCCATACTTTTTAAATGCACCTGACATGCTTTTACCCTTACAAAAAATTTTCAGAACATTTTTGTATCTTGCCACAACCTCTGCAGGGCTGCCAACTGAAACAAGAGAGAGAGTTGTTAAAAAAGTGTATGTTTTAAAATGTGTATGGCTTGCATATAACTTTCTTTTAACTTGAGATATACCCCTTTGTCGGCTTGACCCAGCATCTTTTCCCTTCATAGATTTCTTCTTTCTCTTCTTTTCTTTCCTCCCTTTCTTGGAATACTTCTTTTTTTTCTTTCTGTCTTCAGAGGAAGAATCCGAATTGGAGGATTCGGAGGAATCTGACGAGTCTGAGTCAGATGATGACTCTGACTCCTTGACGGTTGATTCTTTCTTTGAGTCAGTTAAAAACGAACTCTCCGTGTTCTTTGCTAAAAGAGACACCAAACTCACTTACACATTTTGAACGCTACATCAACATTTTGACAACTGGTTTCATTCATTGTGAAATTGGTTATTAATTTTGTACATCATAACAAAACAATTTTTAATGAATAAAAAACTCACTGCCTGCCAGCTGAGCTCTCAGAAAATCTCTCTCATTTGTAAGGTCTTGCACTTTCTCCTGCAGGTTGTGTGCCTTCAGCTTCCACAATTCCACTTCAGCTTTAGATTTAGCCAATACTGCATGGAAGGTGGGTGCTGCTTCAGCCTGTGTACCTGCATATATATTTTATATTGTCAAATGTTGTGACCTCAACCAGGCTGTTTTTTAAACCACTGATGTTCCACCGAGAGGGTAATCGTCAGGACATTGCCACAATGCAAAGTAAGAAGCTTATATACATATACAGTATCTCACAAAAGTGAGTACACCCCTCACATTTTTGCAAATATTTGATTATATCATTTCATGTGACAAAACTGGCCAATACCATACAGCAGTTTAACAGGACAGGTTCCACTCAGAACAGCCCTAGCATATATATTCGTGGTAGTTAATGGAACATTATCTTGACATAATGGGATTTCATACAATTGTAATATATATGTATATCGCAATTGATGCTAAGACAACTTTGATCACAAAAATGTTTAACATAATTTTACCACAAACTGGAAAGCCTCGCAAACTTACGCTGCAGGCAAGTTGATGCTACTGTCAGAATTACCTGCATTTTCGGCCAAATCCTCCAAACCTCGCTTTTTCTGCCTTGTCTGCGGGCGATTGTGATTAAACTTATTGACCTCCATGCTCAAGTTTGTTCCGTAGGTACGTGTGTGCAACTCGTTGATACGTACGGAGATGCCGGCACAAGGACAAAACGAGAGCGTTCGCGTAGTAGACCGCACTTTTTTGGAACATAGACGACACTTGAATGAGCGGGAGTTTGTCGGGAAGTGACGTAATTAATTTGAACGGTATAGTGCCGAGAAAGATCAGCTAGGTAAGAGATCGAAAAGTTTTTAATTAAAAAATTATATAACTAGTTATATTAATAATAAATAGTGAACAGTGGAGATGCTATTAGAGAAAAAAATACTTTCTCTCGTTGGTGGAAAACCCAACAAAAAAAGGACCCTGAAGTTAGTCAAGTGGCTGCAAAAAAAACATCTGCTACAGGCCAAAATGAGGTGCAGAAGATGCCACCATAGAATGAAGCTAATACTAAATGCAAACAAAATAGACTACTGTGAATGGTAAGTAATATGTACTATGTGTTACATTATAATGGTAGGTAGTGTGTGTCAGTATAATTACAAATCTGGAGGTTAATGAACTAAATGTAAACAATTCTATTACCACATGGGCAATCTATGAAGTGATTTATTGTAAGTGAAAATAACTGGGTCATGTATTTGTTAATAAATATAATAAACATTGATAACTATTATATTCTATGATATTATTTTTAAATTGATGCATTATCAATTAAAATTGATGCATTTGTTGGTGTACCAGGGTCATAATAAACTGTCCGCTTTACAAAAGTAGAAATAAAGAATGAGAAGTAGCAGAAAGCTATAATTATATAATTAGTAGAAATTAACATGATTGTTTTATACCTCAATTAATTGTTTGTAGAAATGTTGTCCCAGTAATTGTTGTTTATATTCCAATAATCTGTTGATTTCCTTCAGGGTCTGCAGAAGGCAAACACACAGAGGAAGATCAACAACCAAGTCGCCAAGGTCTGGATCTTTGTTTGAGAGATCAAAATGTACCCTATTCAATTGGATGAAATTCATCTACAGGTAAATGGAAAACATGATTACTGACAGTGTCCATTAAAGGTGTAGCACATTTAAACATTATCATGCTAACATTTTGTGGTGGATTTTGGCATTCAGTTTAGGAGTTATGATGTGATGTAAAGTTATATTCACTATGCAGCAACTGCAAATTTTTCTGAGGAAATGCAAATGCGTGATAAAAAGCTTTTTCCTGAAAAATTGTCAAAACCTTTTCCTGCACTACCTGCTAGGATTTTGCAGCAGTGGGCTCTTGCAGAAGTCTACTAGTAGCAAACTTTGTTATTGGAAGCAATTACCTCACTGTTCCTACATCTCTCTCAATCATTCACCATCTCAGTAAGGTCAAGTGTAATGTCTTCAGCCACAATAATAAAACATTGTTTTTCTTTCAACAGATTTGCACAAGGGCTTCGCTTGAGGCAAATTGATATGCTCAGGGAAGGGATTACTGGAAGTTCTCGAACACTCTCCAAGATGGCAAAAACACTGAGGAGAGTCTGTCGCCACTCAATGAAGGCATATGTCAGAAGAAAGGGCCAAGTCGTTGGACGACACAGGGAATTTGTCATGATTGATGAGAGCAACTTCCGTCATAAACGAAAGGTAGGTAACTTTCTACTGTATAGTATGATAACAAAAATATGTGGTTATGATAACAACAAACTCTGCTTTCTTCAAAGAATACTCCATTTGCATCAATTACAGCCTTGCAGAAATTTGGGATGCTAGTTGTCAATATGTATTCTTTAGAGATTTCACCCCATGCTTCCTGAAACACCTCCCACAGGTTGGATTGGCTTGATGGACACTTATAACGTATCTTACGGTCAAGCTGCTCCCACAGCAGCTCAATAGGGTTGAGATCCATTGACTGTGCAGGCCACTCCATTATAGACAGAATACCAGCTGAGTGCTTCCCTAAATAATTTGTGCGTAGTTTAGAGCTGTGCTTTGGGTCATTGTTCTGTTGCAGGAGGAATTTGTGTCGAATCAAGCGTCGACCAAAGGCTATGGCATGTCATTGCAAAATAATGATGGACTTCCTTCAAGATCCCTTCCACGCTGTACAAATCTCCCACTTTACCACCACCAAAGCACCACCAGACCATTACATTGCTTCCACCGTACTTTACAGTTGGCGTCAAGCACTCTTCCAGTATCTTTTAATTTGGTCTGCGTGTCACAAATGTTCTTAGTGATCTGAACACCTCAGACTTAGATTTGTCTTTCCATAACACTTTTTTTCCAATATTCCTCTGTCCAGTGTTTTTGCTCTTTTGCCCACCTTAATCTTTTCTTTTTATTTATTGTTTTTATCAATCTGAGATATGGATTTTTCTTTCGAACTCTGCCTACAAGGCCAGCATCCAAAGACGCATCATCACTGTTTACATTGAGGTTGGGGTTTTGCAGGTACAATTTAATGAAGCTGCCAGTTAAGGAACTTTTGAGGCGTCTTTTTCTCAAACTAGACACTAATGTATTGTCCCTTTGATCAGTCCTACCCCGGGGCCTCCAACTCCTCTTTCTAACCTGGTTAGAGACTGTTGTGTGAAGGGAGTAGTACACAGCATTGTACAAAGTCGTAATTTTCTTGGCAATTTATTGCGTGGAATAGTGTTCATTTCTCTGAACCAGATTTGATGAATAGAAAACCTTAGCTCTGGTGAAAACTGTTGTGCTGAAAGAAGCAATACAGCTAGCCTTATTTAGGTAAGTTGAGAATCTAGCGAATTGGCAATTGTGGGTTCAATTACAAAATGGCCAGAAATAAAGAACTTTCTTCTAAAACGTGTCAGTCAATTAGCCTTTAATTAATTTGTGTTAGCAAATCCAACAGGATGAACGAAAAGGATAAACTTTGATTTGCAAACACAATGTGCCATTGAACACAGAAGTGATGGTTGCTGATAATTTCTACACTCTGCCAGTGTAGAAATTAAATGAAAAGTCAGCCATTTCCAGGTACAGTAGTCATTTACAATATTAACTATGTCTACACTTTAATGGAAAAATTTGATTTTTAAACAAAAACAAGGTAATCTGTCAATGTACCCCAAACATTTGAACAGTAGTTTATAAATATGTATAGTTGACTTTCACTTAAAAACGTTTTGTTAATGTTTGTTAAACCCATGACATACAAATTTAGAATATTTGTTCATGCCTGTTTTTTCCCCCAGTATGGACGAGGAAGGTTTGCACAGACATGGGCTCGAAGAAAGTGGGTGTTCGGGATTCTTGGAGTTTCACAAAGAAGAAGGAGGCCTATTCTGAGACTGGTTAAGCGTAGGTCTAGACATCACCTGGTACCCTTAATTGAGCGGCATGTGTATCCTGGAAGCCAAATCATCAGTGACGAATGGCGGGCTTACAGAGGCATACTCACCAGGCTTGGCTATCAACATTTCTCTGTGAACCACAGTCGATGGTTTGTGGACCCAAGAACAGGAGGCCATACACAAAATCTAGAGAGAGCATGGTCTACTTTCAAAGGGTATGTATGGCGGATGAGAGGGAACAGAACTGAGTCCATGCTAAAGGAGCACCTCTTCCTAATTGAGTGGACTTATTGGCTTGGCAACCGCCACAGAGATGGTCCACTTGGGAGATTGCTGAAGGACATTCGGCACATGTTCCACTTATAAGGTGTTTCATTTGTAGGTCATGCATGTAATCCTAGGGAAAATCTTTAGCTTTGTTAGGCTCTGTTTTTGCTCGGTTTAGATTTTGCTTTTGTTTTTTACCGTGGTCTGTTTGGTTCTGGTCCTTTGATTTTGAATGTAGCTTGTCCTTTTGTATTATATTTTGGTCCTTTTGTTTATTAAAATACCTGTTTGTTTAAGCGACCTTCGTGTGTGCCTGTGTCCTGCTACCCCTGTTGCATTGTGACAACCTTACTATAAAGATCTTACATTTTATTTATCTTTAATTATAATCAAACAAATTATTATTGTCGGCAAGTGCTTTTAAGATATAAAAACGTAGTTATGTCTTTACAGTTTACAAGGATTACAAATGTACTTAACTAATACTTAATTATCAGTACTTAATAGTTAATACCCATTTGCAAGCTTTGTTCAGCAATTAATAAACGAATGAATAGTCATGACTTTACAATAAGGATTACAAATGTACTTAACTAATACTTAATTATCAGTACTTAATAGTTAATACCCATTTGCAAGCTTTGTTCAGCAATTAATAAATGAATGAATATTCATGACTTTACAATAAGGATTACAAATGTACTTAACTAATACTTAATTATCAGTACTTAATAGTTTATACCCATTTGCAAGCTTTATTCAGCAATTAATAAATGAATGAATAGTCATGACTTTACAATAAGGATAACACATTACCTTAACTAATTATGAATTATCATTATGTAACAGTTCATAATCATCTAAAAGCATGAATAAACTTGAAGATAACTAAGAAATAGATGAGTTAAGCATTACAGACACATTTGAAATACAATACAATTCTACTTTACAGTCATTAGCATGAATACATGAGATCTGCATTTTTCCACAAAATACTATAAAAAGCATCAGACATTTGGGTAATATTACTTTGGAGTTAATGAAATGCATTTTTTTCGTGAGAACATTCAAGCATGTTTAATATATATATATAATAGATTCTTGAAACAGCAGAATTATACATGTGATAATTAAGCAATACATTAGGAGTGTAACACATGAGTTCTTGAACTTCATGACATATCAAGAAGAAATAATACACAGGATTGACAACAGCTATTATTGTTCATGATGGACACAAGAAAAAGCAAGTAAGTAAGCAACAGGTCACTGAGTAACAAGTAAGGTAATGTTCACAAAGGACAAAAGCCTGGCTTCTGTGACTGGACAGTATTCATCAACAAATGACAGTAGTTGGGGGAAAGGTGTTGTTTGTTAAAGGAATTAGGGTTATTCTATATGTTGCCTTCTAAGAAATGACTTCATTTGAACTGATTATGTTCAATAATAAGCATTTAACTGCTTTCGCTATGATGAAGGACACCAAATCATAAATCTGTAGTTGCATTATGTCATCATGAAATCATTTAAATTCATGTATGAATTCATGTTTGTTATTGGGCCATTCAACAGTTAGCTAGGTGTATTCATGTTTATTTACACATGCACACCAATGATAACTTGAATCAATTAAGATTTGGATTGCAATATATTGATTTATTGATAGATAGTCTTTTACTAGTTACCTATTCATTTGGTAACATGTTTATTGACACAACCACACACAGTTCATTATTTGTAGATGCATTAGTTAACTATTAGTTTACACTATGTTTTCATATATTAGTTAATGTTTGTTGATATGTGTTCCAACAGTTAACTAATACTTAGTTAATATGTCTATTAACACATACACACATAATCAAGGCTTTATAGATGCATTAATAAGTCATGAATCCATGTCAATTAATGCATGTTTGTTATTGGGCCATTCAACAGTTAGCTAGGTGTATTCATGTTTATTTACACATGCATACCAATGATAACTTGAATCAAAAAAGATTTGGATTGCAATATATTGATTTATTGATAGATAGTCTTTTACTAATTACCTATTCATTTGGTAACATGTTTATTGACACAACCACACACAGTTCATTATTTGTAGATGCATTAGTTAACTATTAGTTTACACTATGTTTTCATATATTAGTTAATGTTTGTTGATATGTGTTCCAACAGTTAACTAATACTTAGTTAATATGTCTATTAACACATACACACATAATCAAGGCTTTATAGATGCATTAATAAGTCATGAATCCATGTCAATTAATGCATGTTTGTTATTGGGCCATTCAACAGTTAGCTAGGTGTATTCATGTTTATTTACACATGCATACCAATGATAACTTGAATCAAAAAAGATTTGGATTGCAATATATTGATTTATTGATAGATAGTCTTTTACTAATTACCTATTCATTTGGTAACATGTTTATTGACACAACCACACACAGTTCATTATTTGTAGATGCATTAGTTAACTATTAGTTTACACTATGTTTTCATATATTAGTTAATGTTTGTTGATATGTGTTCCAACAGTTAACTAATACTTAGTTAATATGTCTATTAACACATACACACATAATCAAGGCTTTATAGATGCATTAATAAGTCATGAATCCATGTCAATTAATGCATTTAATAATCATTATTACTGTATCCTTATTGTAAAGTGTTACCATGATGTTTTATAGGCCTACTTATTAAGCACTTTTGAAAATGAAGTATGCAACTTTATATGTTTTTCATGACAATTAAAATAATAATGCAAGCAATGTCATCCAGCAAACAAATAAAGTAACAGCATACCACAACTAAAAACAGAGAGAATAAAAATATTCTTCATCCAAGACTCCATGTCTACTGATGGTAGTTAAGGAGAGAATAAACACACTAGTATGTGTCCTGGGCTTGTTAATCCACCTCTCTGAATGATGTAACTCTGACTTTGGAGGAGGTGCATACAAGGCTTTCTAAAATCAAATGTCACACAAACAAACAGTTTTTGTAAGGAGGCTGTATATCCTGTTGTCACAGTGGGCCTCAGAGCACAGTAGTACACAGCAGAGTCAGACAGCTGCAGTCTCTGGATCGTTAATGGAACTGATTTGGAGTGTGAATCAAGATGAGCATCAAATCTCTCCTTGAACTCAGTAGTATTTGTACTTCCAAAGGGAAAACGGCTTAATATGACTTTTGGGAATCCATTTGGTTCGTACTTGTACCAAATAAGGTAAGCATTGTTAGCATCAACTGTATTAAATGTACAGCCCAGTGTGACCTGTCCTCCCTCAGTAGTGATCACATCTCCTGGTGGCTGAGTGACTGAGTCTTCTCCTCTGCATTCTGAAAGGGAATGTAACACACAGTTGTATTAGTGACAAAATTATCAACACAAAATAAATTAAATATGTAATGTTATGTATACTTATTATATTAAACAAAAAGATAATATGTTCATACCATAACAAAATGCTGCAAGAATCAGAATATACCTCAACCAGGGTTCCATGCCTCCACCTGTAAGTCTGGTAGAAAGGATAAACTAGTGTGATGTAGCTAGACTACATGTACCATGATGAGACTATGAAGTCCTTGTCTCCTCCTCTTTCTGTGCATCGGCAAACACTGAGAATCATGTGACACTGAACAAAACTCACAAACCATACAATTTTAAAATGAACAAAGAAATAACATGTCCCTGGATCAGGTGAAGCTCAGAAGGCAAGTCTCCACATTGCTTCCCTCAATAAACTCACAGTAATCCACTTCCCCCATTCTCCTGGAAACAACCAAACCTCTGGAGTCTGGACTGAAATCTTATAAATGATCATTTGTGGTGGAAACATTTGGTTGCTACCAGAATAGAATAGAAGCCTATTGATGAATCTCAAATTACACCTATTTAATGTTGCTGGTAACTGGTAAAACACACAAAAACATTTAGAGGTTTTGACCATGTTGGGCACCATGTTGAACACTAGATGGAACTATTGTATCATAATTGTACATAGAAAAACAATGTCATTCCTGTGGCGGTATTCCGTATCTATAGGAGGAACACAGACAGATCGGATACAACTGAGCAGGAGGCAAAGAAAAAATGCCTGTGGTTCTGGGTGATAAGGAAGGATAAGTGGATTAGTTACTGAATTTGGGATTTTCATTAGTTGTCAGTTATAATCATCACAATTAAAATAAATAAACATTTGAAATATATCAGTCTGTGTGTAATGAATGAATATATTATACAAGTTTCACTTTTTGAATGGAATTACTGAAATAAATCAACTTTTTGATGATATTCTAAATATATGACCAGCACCTGTAGTCTTGTGTGTATTATAAAGAGGAATATATCAGACCAGGAATAGGACCAGGACCAGTTAAATTAAAATTTTACACAATTCAAGTACATCCACTGAAATGTAATTCTGTGTTATTTTTTTTCTCACTTCAGAGTGCAGTACTTTTCCTACCTGAAGACCAAATCAACGATAAGGTCTGTGTTGAGAGCGATGATTAATGTAATGTATTCACACTGTATTCATGTATGCTTCAGAAATCTTTTTGAGATGGTCACCTTAACTCACAAACTGGTCTTTGGTACAAAAACCTGCCGCTTCTACCAGAGTGACCCTTCTCACTACTACCTTTTTAAACCTACAAATGTGTCAATTACATGGGATTCAATGTGTAATGAAAGACATAAAAATAGCATTGGAGGGATTTAATGCAAATCATTTTTGTATGGGGTTGTATATCCTGTTGTCACTGTGGGCCTCAGAGCACAGTAGTACACAGCAGAGTCAGACAGCTGTAGTCTCTGGATCACCAATGGGACTGAGTTTGTCATGGTATTTATATTAGCATTAAATCTCTGCTTGAATTCAACAGCAGTTTCCCCACTTTGTTGATCAAACTCTCAGGTTTTATACTTATTCAGGCAGAAAACCTTATCTGTCAAATGATGTGCATGTACCAATAGGTAACGGATAAGAGTCGCCAAGTCCCGGAGGTCCCAGATCAAAGTCCGTTTGGCAGTCCAGAACATTCTCCCGATGTGGCCACTGTTTCACAGAGAGACAACACTTTTTCTTGAAACACTACCAGTTGAGCAATATTTGTGCTTGAAGCTCCAGACATCTGTGCTCCAATTAAGAACCCTCTTTCAGAGTGACTTAGATCATTTTCTCTTGTGACCTTGATCCTAAATCGAGGTCAACTGGTCCTGCTCAGCATTTTACTGCATACCACAGAGTATGACAGGATGTTAATTGCCTAATTGTATCATTCAGTACACCTGCATGGAAGCATCTGCATTATTATATTCCTCAACTCATTTATTCAGGTTTTTCCCTTTCATTTGTCAACCGTCTGTAGAGTTCAAATACTCACAAGTGTCTTTAGGTTTTTGTACAGCGTGTGTATGTTTCCTGTCCTTGTGAACTGCAGGGCACAATAGTACAGAGCAGAGTCTGTCACTTCAACAGAGGAGATCTCCAGATCCACATGGGTCTTCTGTTTGTACAGATTACCAGAGAAGCGGGAGTCAAGAGAATCAGCTCTCAACACAGTCCCAGAGTGCAGGATGAGCGGTTCTTGGAGACTGTTTATTAGTGATGGGCATTTCCGAATCACTAAAGCCAAGTAAATCTTTCAGTACAGTTCTGAAAGATTTAGGGCACACAGAGAGAGGGGAAGACCTCAGTGTCAACCCGGAAGAGCTGGAGGAAGTGTCTAGGGAGAGGGAAGTCTGGGCATCTCGGCTTAGACTGCTGCCCCCGCGACCCGGCCCCGGATAAGTGGAAGAAGATGAATGAATGAATGAACAAGAGAGAAGGAGGATAAATGCAAGGTAAGTAAGTAATACATTAATAATTGTCCAAAATGTAGCCTTTCAAACAAGGATGTCAAAAAATTCACATATCAGATAAGTATGACTCCTTATAAGAAGCATAATGTACATCTGAAGCTGAAATACTTAAATTACCTTCCATACCTGGCAACCCTGCAGGGCGTCATCTGAATCGTATAAAGGGGATCACTGCCCACCTTTTTCTCAGAGCAGCACTTGGGTGTTGTCGGTTGCTTGACCATACAATACAGCAGTGTCACCCAACCTTTTTCAGTTACTGTACCCCCACAATGTTTTTGCACTGCTTTCAGTACCCCTGAAGTACCCCCTCATGTTAATTTCACTAGTAAGTCTATGGTGTCATGAGTGTTTTCAAGTACCCCCTGTGGAGAGGCGAAGTACCCCCAGGGGTCCTAGTACCCCTGGTTGGGAACCACTACAATACAGCATCGCTTACGGTGACTGGAAGCTTTTTTGCTTTTTCTGATGTGTATTGAAGATGCTCTGGACAATATGTACAATTAAGACATTTATGAATATATACTGACATTTAGTTTGGAGGGTTTTAGATGGAACCCACAGTGTTAATAAATACAGCATTTGTTGGTACAATTTTTCTTTCAGATGTACTGTAAATGCTCTATAAGTCTGAAATCTTCACTTGGGAAAAACATAAATTATCAATAACATATTTTTTTACTGCAGGAAAACATTCTTATCCAACATAGCATGGCTACAGCAGACTGGTGCAATAAGACAACATTTCATGGAGGACTGAAACTCCCTGCTGTCCTTTTGATGGACAGAGAAGAAAAAAAAGAAGCCATCCAGGAGATGGACACCTAGGATGGGGAACTGGATGAGGATTCTCCAGCAGAACTTTTTCTCTTCAAAAAAAAAAGGATTACGACAACTTCTGGGAAGAACTTGATAAAAACAATTACAGACTCTTTGCAAGATTTGAGGAACAGTGATTGTTAAAATATTTGTATATTATGTTATATTAAAGAGTTTTGTTCCTAAATACAGCCTAGTAATTCTTACCAAGACCTTTGTACAAGGTTTTAAATTAGAATCCTCTGATGCACAGATACATATAAATATCACCTAGTATAGTAAGCTATAAATGTTGAGAGTTTCAAGTCAATAATTTTGGATAGGTCATCTGTTACAACATCTTGTTTAATATACAATCAGAAAGGGACAGCTGCCACAGGGGGCCAGTGGCAATTGCCACAAACATTGCATTTGTCATTGCATTTTAAATAAAAATAAAAACATAGGCTACCACCAATTTCTTTCCTTGGCACTGCAACATAACAGACTGTAATACAAATAAAATATTATAAATAATCAAAGAAACATTGAAAAAAATAAACAAATAGGGTCATGAATATGCTACCAAGTCTAATATTGGCAAATGTTAACATTTATAAACTATAAGGTATCTCACTAGCAAATGCTACAAACACCAGCAGTTGCAGTCGGATATGCTCTTTTCTCTACAATACGACAGGCTACTGGTTTGGTTGTATATGTTGAGTAGTGGGTGATTTCGGACACAGCCCTTGTTTGCCACCGTTCTACCCCATAATCGGTCAAATGTGACATGGCATCTTACGGTGAACCGGTGGCAACCCACACAAACAGCGGCAGGTGGTGCGGCATCCTAGATTGCCACCGGAAATACCATATAGACGTTGCATCTCAGAAAAAATCGTTGGCATCTCAACCTGCCACCGGCATCTCAACCTGCCACACAAAAAATGCCACTGCTAACGGGGCAGATGCCGTGGCATCTCAACCTGCCACTAAAAATGCCACTGCTAATGGGGCAGATGTCGCTATTTGAGCTAGCTGTCACTCTAATCTGACTGTCATCCAGGAATCTGGCCAATGAAAACTGTGCGCGCCTCTGATCGGTCAAGTTTGAAAACACTTCTGTTTGAGTGGGTATGCTGCTGCTGGGCTATTCGGTCGGTGCGTTAGTCTTACACAACACAATTCATGGTAAGTGAATCAGATTTAATAGTGTAAATTCATTAGAGATACACATGAACACAGTTTTCTAACAGCTGATGTCATCATGTTATTGACCGATTCAATGTGATTGTCTATCTGTATCTACCTTAGTTAGTGTAACTAGCTAACTGGCCAGGCTAGCCTAGCTTGAGTGGAAAAAACGTGGCTAGCTGATCAAAAGTAACTGTCGTACTTTTCTTAAGTCGGTAACTCTGCCAGTAATAACTCCGTGTTTATGGCAGATTAATTTAAAAAAAAATACTTCTATCCTTAAACTGTAGACAAAGAGGTTGGTGCTGTAGCTACTAGCTGGTCAATTCACTCATTTATCTTAGCTAGGCTATCTAGCTAACAGAAATATCTAGTGAGTTTTCAAGGGAGTTAACTAGCTGAATGGCTTAATATTCTGTTGTAGTACATGCATGTTCTAATTACATATAATATTATTTTGAAATATAGCTGTAGTTTTGATTTACCCTGCTCCATGGATATTATACTATTGGATGTTGGTTATGGATGTGTAAGCATCTTCAAATTTATGGAAAGCGTAGCAGTTTACTTGCTAACGTTTTTATGGAAGACAACTAGCCATTATGAAACGACAGGGATAGGTACATATTCACAGCTTCTGCACATAAAGATGCCAAAATAGGGTGGCTAATAGTGAGTGGGTATCATAGTTTAATTTTCTTCCTGCAGGACCTTGCCACTGCCTGTCCCACCCTAGTAAGCTTGATCAGCTTGGTCAGATGTGATCTATTTTACATCAACACCTGTTCTTTCCATCCAAAATGTGAACCAAGCAATACACCTGTTATAAGTTTTAATTAATCAAAATGTATGCAAAGTTCCATGTACTTAAATACAGAATATATACATTAACTGATACTAATTCTAATTATAGAGACATGCTCATCAAGGCAATGTGATGATTGTCAGAGGAGGAAGTAAGTACAAAAAGCATACTCAGAGGATGGATGTGATCGTGAATGAGAAATTGTAAAGAAAAATTTTTTTGTGTGTGTTTTCCCCTCATAATCCTGTTGTTTTGGGAATGAGAAGTCTCCTGCTACAAGATCTTCAAATGCAGTGAGTATTCTTGTCATCCTGACATAAAGACAGTGAATGGATACCATGTACACTAGTGGCCATATTATTTCCAGTTCGTCTGTACATTTACATTTTATTAGTTTTCTCAAGAATTGACAAAAACCTTTTTGTGGGAGGAAATGTGATCACTGAGGCAGAACATGCAAAATCTGCACAGAGGCACCAGTCTGACTCAAACCCTTCAGACAATATTTTACTAATTTATGCTGTTCTTGAGATATTAGGATTTGTTCAGGATAGACAAACACTTCGCAGTTACGAACATCCTTTTCACACAAACTCATATTCACATCACATATTCACATATTCACACCCCCCTTTTTAGGGTCTTACCTTAAAAAGGGGGACATAGAAATATTAAATTACAGACTGACAGACACTTTTTTCCCTCGATCTCTGTATTATGAGTGGGGGAAGGGAACCGTGCGCCTGATAATAACTCCATGCTCGCCCCACCCTGCTGGATTCTTTCAGTACTGCACCCTAACAAACTACATGAACCAATTAAATAATTAAATCGTAACAATAATATCTGCTACATTACTCCCTCCCCCCCAAAATTAGATGTTGTCCTCAACATCAATAACTCAGTTAGAGTACTATTTTCTCAAGCATACTCAGTATAATGGTTGCAGACTGGAACTCTTTTGATACATTCAACTTTGTCTCCTCAATCCAACATCACTATGTCAGCACAATTCAACAAATGCATACAGGTTACAGACTGGAACTCACTCTTTTTTCCCCCTTTTTTTTCAGTCAGTTTTGTTATTCAACATTACGCCTATTGGTTACAGACTGGAGCTCTTTTGTTACATTCAGTTTTGTTTTCTCGTCCCAACATCAGTACATAGGTTTCAGTTTGTCTGGCTCAACCAGTAATGGATTAATCCATTTAGTCTCAGACTAGACAGTACATTGGATGTCAGAATCACCCACTACTGTTTCAACTCCCAGACTGTGAGGTTCGTGTCAAATGTTCATGTACTCACACTAATTTTGAGTCCTTGAGGAAGAGTCCTGTTCAACAACTCAATTCAAGTCCTGAAATGTAGTTCATTTACCTCTGAAGACACTTGTCTCAAGTCATTGAGGGTCTATTCAACAATCAAGAGAGTATTTGAACTTACATTGCATAAAAGTATACTGGCTCAAGATGGTAAGGTTGTTGCTCATGATGGTAAGGTTATGGCGAAAGCCATACAGTTCATAGATGCTATTTGTGATAGAAGTAAACTTAAGTAAGAAACCATAGTCAGTTCAAAACAATGCTTAATAGTGTCTAGTGTAGTGGTTAAATTCACAGCCTCTCAGGTGGGGGATCTGGGTTTGAATCCAGGGCCAGCTGAACTAAGCTTACCTGGTTCCTTTTCTGGTTTAAATATTTTTTATACACATTTCCAAACATTGAAAAATGCAGTTATATCGCAATATTGTTTTAAAAAATGTACTTCAGCCCAAGTTCAAAATATTAGATTCTAGACTGGACAACTTTTAAAACCTTTAATTTGATCAAAACATCACTAACCCTAACCCTCTCCAAATTCTAACCATAACCCAATAAAATAAATACAATTGAGTGATTGATTGATTAATAGTCAACATTGTATGGTGATTTTGGGAAAAGATACAGATAAGCTGCTTCACCCCAGTTGACATAACCAATGCACAATTATCAACTCCCATGCTTTCATGTCTTCCACAGAGGTCATACTATAGATGGCTCAATAAGGATAAATGTAACATTGTGAAGGGGGATTTGCCAGATCAATAACTTTCCACAGTAATATTGACTTATACTGTAATATCTTACAGATAAAAAAGTGTCTAGTAGCGCAGATATCAGGTTGGATATGTTACCTAATGTTGTTTTTGCAGCATTGTCTGCATTGTGCATTTTGGGTTATTTATGGTTAGGGTTAGGAGAGGTCTCTTAGAGGCCCTACTGGGATGTAAAGGCATGATTATCTGAAAGAATTAAAATGATGTAGTTGACATTTACACTTCACGTCATGTGTCATAGCATGTTCTAAATCATTTGTCAATATCCAGCTGGAAAAATACAGTTAAGAGAGTGTTTTAGTTCATTTTGTGGAAAAGGGTTAGGGTTAGAATTTAGTGTGCTCTCAAAGAGGCCCTATTGGGATGTAAAAAGAAGATTGAATGTGGATGGTCTATTCATTTTCTGTATTTTTGGTCCATCTGATAGCTACATATCTGCTACCTACAACTTATAGTTTGAAATGGTCATGAATCCTATAATAAATGACAAAACATTGTAAAACAGCATGCAACGACTATGACTCGAGTCAGGATTGGTCAGGTGTTTGAGCAGCTAATTGAAAGTAGCAACAGTAAGGGTAAGTGTTATGGAAAAAATACACTTAATAAATAAAACTTAAACACACTGATATAAAATGTACCATTTGTGAAGAAAACATGAGTGAGCAGGCAAAACATGTCTTTTATTTCTTATGGGATTCACATTCAACTGTAGGTCATAACAGAATGGCACAATCATAAAACAAAACATGGCAACAAAGAAAAAATATGAAGTGACCCCTGTTCAAAAGTTTGTATACCCGTAGTTCTTAATACTGTGTATTTCCCCCTTTAGCATCAATGACAGCGTGCAGTCTTTTGTAATAGTTGTCTATGAGGCCCTGAATTCTTGCAGGTGGTATATAGCTGCCCATTCGTCTTGGCAAAATGCCTCCAGGTCATTCAAAGTCTTTGGTCGTCTTGCATGAACCGCACATTTGAGATCTCAGAGTGGCTGGATGTTATTAAGGTCAGGAGACTATGATGGCCACTCCAGTATCTTCACCTTTTTCTGCTGTTACCACTGGAGGGTCAACTTGGCCTTATGCTTAGGGTCATCGTCGTGCTGGAAAGTCCAAGAGCGTCTCATGCGCAGCTTTCGTGCAGAAGAATGCAAATGATCTGCCTGTATTTTCTGATAACATGCTGCATTCATCTTGCCATCCATTTTCACAAGTTCCCTCTGCCTTTAGAGCTCACACACCCCCAAAACATCAGTGAGCCACTTCCATGCTTCACAGTGGGGATGGTAATCTGTTCACTATAGGCCTTGTTTACCCCTCTCCAAACATAGCCTTTATGGTTGTGACTATAAAGCTCTATTTTGGTCTCGTCACTCCAAATTACAGTGTGCCAGATGCTGTGAGGCGTGTCAAAGTTGTCGGGCATATTGTGTGGCATTGGCGCAGTAAAGCCTTCTTTCTGGCAACTCGATCATGCTGCTCATTTTTGTTCAAGTAATTTCATATTGTGCTCCTTGAAACTACCACACCGTCTTTTTCCAAAGTAGCCTGTATTTCTCCTGAGGTTACCTGTGGGTTTTTCTTTGTATCCCGAACAAGTGTTATGGCAGTTTTGGCTGAAATCTTTCTTGGTCTAACTGACCTTGACTTGGTATCAAGAGATCCCCGAACAGTACTTTGAACAGTACTGACTGGCATTTACAAGGCTTTGGATATCTTTTTTTTTTATCCTTTTCATCTTTATAAATTTCCATTACCTTGTTATGCAGAACTTTTGACACTTCTTTTCTGCTCCCCGTGGCTCAGTATCTAGCCTGCTCAGTGCATCCACGTGAGAGCTAACAAACTCATGGACTATTTATACACAGACACTAATTGCAATTTAAATCCACATCACCCACAGCGCACACAAAACTACCTGTAACAAAAAAACATAATGCCATGCATACAGGCTGTGGAACTGTAAGCGCACAATTTTAATGTGTCACACTGGAAACATACGGCTCAAGATGCTGACAAAGATACGGAATTCCCCCCACTGAGAATCTAGAATCATAGATACTCATCAAAGAAAGCCATCAGGTTTTATGGGTCTCTGAATATTCTTCCTTTTCTAAGAGACCCTCTCACTATCCGCGCCCTAAGCTCCATGGGATCTTCAAAGAATGGTGACAACATTTACAGTTGAGGATTGATTTATCAGTAGGCTTTTTAAACTGCTGCTAGTGTCCAGTGTTATGTATATTGTAGCTTTTTTTGTTGTTGAGCTATATATATACTTTTTTGCTTATATATTCTTCACTACATAGTTGTCAGGGGCCATGTGACAAGTATTTCATTGTGCAGGATGACGCTGTGTAGTTCGGTGCATTTGACAATTAAACCTTGAAATTAGAAACATGTAGTTTTTTGTTGAATGTGCAAGATATACAGCCAATGGCCAGTCTATTTGGTAGCCACACCTAGCACTCGGCAGGATCCCCCCCCCCTACACCCAGCCCCCTGCCACCACAACAGCCTGAATTATTCTTCAGGGCATGGACTCTATAAAGGTGTCTGGAACATTCCACTGGGTTGTTAGTCCATGCTGACATGAATGCATTACACCATTACTGATTATTGGACAGGAGAATGTTTATAGTGAGAACAGTAAATTCCATCTCTACTGAAAGTTGCTGTATTGCACAGGTGTCAAACTGGTTCCATGGTGGGACGAGTGTCTGCAGGTTTTCACTCTTACCTTGTTCTTGATAGAAACAGATTTTGTGATGAAGATTCCATTCATTCTGGTAAACTGGAAACTTCATGTAAAACTAGAGACTAATTCATAGCATTGAGTGGCTTTGCCGTTGGCAGTCATGTCAAAGTGCTGATAGCAAGTGACTTTAAACATAATGTATTTTTCCAAATATGACATTTGCCCCTCAGCCATTGATTATCGTTTTGTGAAGCTAGGACACTGTCACTGAATGAGACGCAATGTGAGTAGTGTAGCAGCAGTCATTAATTTCTGAGGCATTCCTTAACAGTTGATAGTGGATGGCAACATTGAGCACTCGTTGGCTAAAGTGTAGCTTCTAGGTAAGACCGGTGCACATCCGACTGAGTGAATAACCTGTCAATTAAATGATCAGTAGGACATCTGATATTGTGAGAGGAGCGATCCCCAGTGTCAGCTGATACGCCGCTGACCAATGACCCCTCGGGTTTCCTGTCTGAACAAGCTATGCTAATTAAATTGGCAACCAATGTTAGTTAAGATTAGTGATGCATGGATAGGACTTCATTGTTTCAATGTCCATACCATTTCTAATTTTGAGTATCTACTGTAACTTGGAGAGACACTGGGAACTGACACAGAGGGAGTGTTCAGAGCACTGGTGGCCGTTTTATTAACAAAAAAGAACTATGAGGATGTGAGGGAGAAATCCAACTGAAAAGACAAACCCCTTTCATAGTGAGGTAACGTCAACCCTGGGGCAACCTACCGGTAGTGGCTTTGGGGGGAATAGGTGCTGATGTTTGTGAGGCGGGGGTTTTGGGAGGCTCGCCAGACTTTGCCAGGTTGCTGGGAGGCTCGACTGGCTCCGCCGGGGTGCAGTCTGGCTCTGCCAGGATGTTGGGAGGCTTTTCTGGCTCCGCCGGGGTGCAGTCTGGCTCTGCCAGGATGCTGGCAGGCTTTTCTGGCTCCGCCGGAGTTCAGTCTGGCTCTGCCAGGATGCTGGGAGACTTTTCTGGCTCCGCCGGTGTGCAGTCTGGCTCTGCCAGGATGCTGGGAGGCTTTTCTGGCTCTGCCGGGATGCTGGGAGGCTCATCAATCGCCGCCAGGGTGTTGTGAGGTTCATCGCTCCTCTGGTTCTGCTGAGGCATTGGGAGGATCTTGTAGCTCTGCCGGGACACTGGGAGGCTCACCTTGGCGTTGGGAGGCTCAACTTGGCTCGGTTGGGGCATTGGGAGGCTCGCCTGACTTGGCCAGGTTGCTGGGAGGCTCGACTGGCTCCGCTGGGAGGCTAGACTGGCTCCGCCGGGGAGCTGGGAGGGGCATTGGTAGGCTTGCCTTGGCTTGGCTGGAGCGTTGGGAGGCTCGCCTGACTTGGCCAGGTTGCTGGGAGGCTCGACTGGCTCCGCCGGGGGGCTGGGAGACTGGCTCTGCCGGGGCGCTGGGAGGCTCTTCTCCCCCCTTACCCAGGCCTCATTCTCCATCCCAATCTTCCTCTTTTATAAAAATAAATAATATTTTGCCCTCAACTCACTTTTCCTCCTCCTTAACAATGGCCTCCTCCTCTAAGCTGAACTTATTCAGCATGGCCTCCTTTCTTTTCTTCTCCTCCCCTCCATTCTCACCTTGGCCTCCTCCTCCAACCTCAGCGTTTCCACCTTGGCCTTCTTCAATGAAGCTTGCTTTTTTGTCTCATTCTCCATATTTTTCACCTCTTTAAGTCTGGCCTCCTGGTATAACCTGATCTTCCTATTGCACAATTGAGTCTCCCTCTTTCTTTCATCCTCCACAATTTTCCTCTCTTCTCTAACCATGGCCTTCTCCAACATGAGTTTTCTCCTCCAGTCCAGTTTCACTAAAGCCATTTTCTCTCTATTCTCCTCCTCCCTTTTCTTCTCCTCTTCCCTAAGCCTGGTCTCCTCCTTTAACCTGAGCTTTCTCAGCCTGGCTTCTTCCAAAATAGCCATGCTTTCTCCATCCTGAGAGTCCTCTGCTTGGCTGCTTTTAATAGAACATCTTTGGTTCTTTTCTCCTCCTCCATTTCCTTCTCCACTTCTTTAACCCTGTCCAACTCCTCCAACATGATCTTCCTCATCCTGGTTTCCTTCAATATGGCCTGCTCCTTTCTTTCCTCCTCCTTTCTTTTCCCCTCCTCCCTAACCCTGGCCTCCTTTTCCAAGTTTTTCTTTCAATTTATCTTCATTCATTCCTAAATCCTCCTCATTTTCTTTCTTCTCTTCTCTGACACTGACTGACTGACCCAACCTGATGTTTCTTAATCTGGCTACTTTCTCAATCCTAATCTCAGGGTTCAGTGTTGTGTCCAACTCCTTAACCCTTACCGCTTTCCTCTCCTCCACCTGACCAAAGATCATATCAGCGTTCTATGCCTTCATCCTTCTCTCCTCCTCTCTCTGCTCCTTTACGCTTTTGCCTTTTGCCTTACTCCTCAGCCTCTCTTCCTATCTTCTCATTCATTTCCATTATATTAAGATATGTCTTTTTTAAACCTGTTTGAGAGATTGAGTTATTACAGTTTGGTCTTAATTTTAACAAAAACATAGACCAACAACCTACAGACTCAATTAAACACTCAATAAAACAACAAAGTTAATTAACATTGAGGACAATGTTCAAGTTAATTTACAATGTAGTATTTAAAAAAATATTACATTCACAAAAAGTTACTTGTGATCATAGACAAATTGCATGAAATTATAATATAAAATACACATGGTACATTTATGGTTGTGCAGACCATATAGACTACTCTTGCATCAAATTGGCAAATGTATAAGCCCCAAAACCAGCCCAGTTCAGCAATTTATCGTAGTTGCGTACTTTTGGCCTCATTGGCTTCTTGATTTGAACCGCAGTGTCACATTTGGACTGAACAAGATGGGATGTTCGCCAATTTTTACTGACATAGACCTTTTCAATTAATTTAATTCACGTATGGAGAAATTGAACCAATTACACAATCTTTCCCGCATAGCCGCAGGAAGTACTGCCGGGATACAAGATGTCAGTCCACAAGCCAAGGAGACGGGCTCACTATGGCCGATGGGCACATTATTCAAAAAGAATGCATTGTTCGCTGACGGCACAAACTAGTCCGAAGGGGGAATTTGGGTCATCTGGAAAAGGTTTTGCACTTCTGACTTCTGTGATTTATTCCGATATCTGTCTAACACATTAGATCAACACATTATACCTTTCTGAAATCCCTAAGAGGTTTTCTAACCACACCAGAGGAAATAATGTAGTTATTAGACCTTAGGAGTAATGCCACACCTATTAGTGTTCTTTGTACCCCAAATAATAATCATCCTGAATTTGATTATTTAGCACAGGTCACTTTGTAATCTGGGACACTTGTATTAGGCTTTTAAAAAAGCCTAAATCACTTTATGTATACCAAGATCAATATCACCAATTTATAAAAGCAACAGAGATGAACTGATTATTCTGTAATTAAGGTTATTCATTTAAATTCTCCCTTCTATTAAAATTTATGTTACTAGGGGAACAAACAGTCCTTGCAGGTGAGAGACCCATCATCTATCACGCCATTATCTTCTGCAAATGTTTCGTGATACCAATGTCTGCAGATTGCACAGGACAGCCACTCTTTCCCCATATGCCGGCGATTGCAACAGTTGAGAGTTGAGAAATGTTCAACTTGATGCTTATTTCCAGCGAGCGGCAGTGATGGTGTTTGGTGACTACCAACAGCAGGTCAGATGTTCTCTGCTTTGAAGTCCCTTCTCTTTTCTACTCGCTAGCTAAAAACTCACTCGCTAAATAAACACATTGACAAGAGAGAAACTTATATCATTTCCCCATTATTTATGATGCTTCTCTGGCTTCATATAGAGATATAATTCTAAAATGTTTATGCATGGAAGGTTTCAGAGAATGTTGGGATCACGGGTGAGTGATTCATGCATAGCATAAAACTAAGTAAATTGCTATTTTAACATTGACAAATCATTGACTAGGCATCGTCGTAATAAGTTTTTAGTAGTGGAGTCGTGCAAATCCTAAATACTAATTAATATTTGCAGAGAAGGATGTTTCCCCTATACTGGTTGTTGCTGGCATAGATAAGGTAGATACGCCCTGCCAAAGCGGGGCAGTGTCCATGCTAGGTTTGGCTCAGCGACAGCACGCCAGAGATTGAGCGGACGGACCGTGTGCACGTAGGGTTAGGGTGGACGAAACATTGGCCCAATCCCAATGTCCACACTCACAGACTTTGAAGCACATTCTCGCTAAGTCTGTGAGGGCTTAGGGCTGTCCCACTGTCAAATCTTCAAGTGCGTGAGGGCTCTCTCAAAGACATTTGGAGCCCTTTATGCACCCTTTTAATGATTCCACATTTCTGTAGACTTTGCCTAAAGGAATTGCCCACAGTTCATTGCGTTGTGAGTGTTACCAGGGGAAGCCCAAAAGCGAGAGAAAAATCCTGGCAAACCTGCCTTAAAAGAGAAATAACAAGAAATCAGGCGAGCCTAGTTCAGCCAGCCCGCAATAGAATGTGTTGATCGTGGCTACCCTCTCAAGAATCAAACCCGGGTTGCTCACGTGAAAGGCAGTGTCGATAACGACTACGCCACTGAACTGCGCACATATATAGCCTCTTTGCATTATAGAATTTTCATTCATTAACATCACGCCAAGTCTGAATATTTTGTTAGACTGAGTAACGTTTCTTATTAGGGTTTACCTCCACCACAAATAGTATCTATGAACTGTATGACTTTTGCCACTGGCCATTTTAAAAGCTTATTAGCAAGTAATATGTCGCTAGACGCCATTAAGCATTGTGTTAAACTGACTAACATTTCTTATTAAGTTTACTTCCGCCACAAATAGCATCTATGAACTTTATGGCTTTTGCCACTGGCCGTTTTAGCAGCTTATTAACCATTTGTGAATGACATTGATACAATAACTACCTTATGAATATAGGTGATGATAACTGACTTTTTCGTCAAGTGAAAAGATGAGAGAATCATGTAGCCAGCGAAGTGTTTGTTTATCCTGATCAAATCCTGAGACATAATTAAAAAATCCACCAAAAATAGTCGCAATATAACAGTAAACAGTTTCAATTTAAGCATCCCATAACGCATCTACTCAGGGTTGTAGCCACCAAGGTTTTTGTCTATCCTGAACAAATCCTCTTTCGCCAATGGTCGTTTTAACAGCTAATTTGCCATTTTTGAATGATACAGTATCTATCAATATAGGTGACGATAACTTGTGATAGCCATTTGAGGCTTCATTAGCGTTATTTTAGCAGCAGGATATTATGCTGGCAGCACTCAGATTTCCTTTATCACAATAAAAGCTATAATTGAAATGTATAAGGCAATGTAGTTAATTTAGTCTGTGAAAAAGAACAGACAAGAATAACATTGGAACCGACATTAAACATAAAATGTACATACTAGATTGTTACCCATATTAACTTATATAGTTCAACGATGGCTTTTATTTTGAAAGACAAAATTTGAGTTAGCACTGCTAGCATAATATCCTGCTGCTAGAAGAATGGTAACGAAGTCTCAAATGGCCATCACTAACGATAACTGACTTCTTTGTCAATTGAAAAGACGGAAGAATCATGAAGCCAGCGAAGTGTTTGTCTATCCTGAACAAATCCTAAGATGCACCAGGACCATTTTATGTTAGACTTCCTGTTACGTAGCTACATTGGGGTTGTAGCCAGCAAAGTTGTTTCTGTCCTGAACCTCAGGCACAACGAGTTTCCGGAGCTTGCGTCTCTAACCACTACGCTATAGACTCTGTGCACCAGCGTAGTGACGAACTTCCGCTTTTGTCTAGAAGTCGGTATTGTAGTTTCTGGTTTACTTATTAATACTCATCCGCATTAGTAAACACCTAAACTCAAGAAGAGTGATGCTGTTGTACGGAAAAAAAGAAACATAATGTACGTGACTCATTTAAGTTTCAAGGTACAAGTGGGGCATCATTTTAATCAGGAGAATGTCCTCTTTTTAATAAAATATGGCTTGCGCCATTCAATGACTTCAAACGTTAGACTAGAAATAGTCAGAAAAGGCAATTTCTTTATATACTTCCACGTAACGCAGGTTTAAGCGCAATTAATACCATATAGGACCAGATGTTTACTTCCTATGCCAGTTGTTATTTTTCAGTTTCGTTGTGAAATGAGGTTACAGTAGTAAAATAAAAGAGGAGACCTGTTTTGGTGCTTTCTTGAGGCTATGGAATTTTAAGCTTCATTCAGGTTAGAAGAGGCTGAACGAAGGTTCGTTTCAATTCACTTGCTATGGGGATGCGCTAGCGTTCCAGCTCAGCCAGCGTTCTTTTGCCTTTTTTGAGGCTAGGGTGAATTTCTATGCGTTCTATTGTCCTGCCTAATACTACTCTAAAAAGGAACACGTCGCTAACTAGCTTAGCCGATACCCGGCCGGCACACCACAGTAAACTACTTACCCTCGTAGTTGTGCAGATAACTCGATACGTAGAGTTTGAATCCCTTGTTCCGCTTGCTTGTTGGATCAGGGGACCAGGCGATGGACATCACCAATGCTTATTTTAAGTAGGTCTTGGAGACATCTACTAAAAATTTATATCTTGGGCGACGCGGGTGATCGCCTTAAGTAAACCGGAAAATGATAAGCCGACATCTGGCTTAAGCGGAAGTTCGTCCATATGCTTGTGTACAGAGCCTATTTAACAAGGGGTAGTCAGTCAGTCACTCACTCAGTAAAAGACATTCGGTCTTCTAGGCCGGCTCGGCAAAAATGGAAAGCAAAAGAAAACAAGCATTCAGGGCTGAAGAAATCAGATGCACCAGCACCGATCAATCAAAGACAGTAGCTTACGATGCAGGGTTTCAAACTTGTGAACGTTAATTTTGAACACTTTATAATTATTTCTTGTTTTACAAAGGTATTATAATGTACTTCCACAACTAATTTCTAGTTCAACAACAAACCTTTCGAATGCACCCTATGGCTATTGACCAAGATATAGCGGTGGAGAATGTGGTGCAGTGGCCCTGTTGTAGACATGATAACAACAGGGAGATATTGAAAATCAGTTTTAGCCTTGTATTCTCCGGTATTCGCCATGCCGACGTTTTCCGCGAGGCACGCTCTAAAAACAGGTGCCCCCAATTAAAACATTTACCAGCATGCCACGCAATGGAGCCATTTGGAATATTTAGGAATTTCTTGTTTTGTTTGCACAGGGTATATAATAAACTTGAATATTTACTCACCAAAATGTAAACATGCAGACTGACCTTGCTTCCTAAGTCTGCTGTTCTTAAGTGCTGTTCATGACTGTGACGCAATCCAATTACAGATCATGTTGTGACTAGTGAAATAGATGTCGACTCAGAAATGAGGGAAAATGTAGGGTATTATTTAGGGAATAGGATGGCACTTTAGACATAAACATAGATTTATTTTCCACCCAAGATAATATGTGATTGTGTAAGAAAATACGTAAAAAATAAAAACCATTCTGGGTTTTACCACACTGTTCGCTACATGTCTTAACTGGAATCCTTTTGAGTTGGAGGGAGCACATATACCTCGTTATCCTGCTGGAAGATCCACAAGCATCAACGAAAGACCCAGTGTCAGGACACTAGGTTGTACACCTAGTGTGTAAAGGTGTTCCGCAATTTGGAAACATGAATGATAATTTGCAGCATATAAAAAGTTCTTAATTTTGTTTTTATCAATTCAAATGGCAAATATTTGTTTAATAGTGAAGTGGTTTTAATGTAAGAAAGACTGAGAAGTATGTAAATCACATGGGATGAATATTATAATGAAACTAAATATAATGACACTAAATAAATGCAGTGTTCACTGAAATTAATGTAAATAGCTTTTGTGGGCGCTGTATATCCTGTTGTCACAGTGGGCCTCAGAGCACAGTAGTACACAACTGAATCAGACAGCTGCAATCTCTGGATCATCAAGGGGACTGACTTTGTAGTAATGTTCAGATGGGCATGCAATCTCCTTGACCTCAGTAGCAGTTTCCCCAGTTGAAAATGTGTCTTTTCTCATCACCAACAGGGTTGCCATTAACTTGTTTTTTGTAACAGAAGAGATAAGGATATGTAACAGTTGTATCGTAAATACAACCTGGTGTTGTTGGTTGTCCTTCTACGTCTATTGTGTCTTTTGTTGGCTGTTTTCTGCTCTGCACGCTGAAAAAAAAAGAAATATGTCCAAAAGATATGTAAAAATTAGTGTAAATAAAATGAAGAAAAAAAAACACAGAAAGTGACATTTGACTAGAGTGATGTTTTACCAAAGTTTAACCAGAACATGCAGTATCAGCCAATTTCTCATGGCCAGTCAGTCTGTTCATAACATAACAATTACGTAGAACAGTGCTGAATTTCTACATTACAGTGCACTGACAACCTTTATCCAAGTGTTGATGTTTAGTGTTGTTCTGTATTGTTTTCAGTAATGGATCATAAGGTGTCTGAATGGCATGTCTAAATGTCTTCTGCATCAGGTGCGTTTGTTTTGTTAAGCTGCCCCCTACAGGTTTACATTAATTCTACACCACCAAGCAGTGGAAATTGTAAGAGCAATGAATTATATAGTTGCTGATTGTAAAATTACAAGGTGTTTTTCCAACCTATATTAAAATACCAATTCAATACATGAAGTGGATTCACACGTGTATATATAGAAACGGGATATTGTAAATAGGATATTGTGAACAAAAACTTTCTTGCCCGAACAGGGAGGTATAGATAATGTAGATATTATGAGGTCACACTAAACATTGTAATGGACCACTTTGTGTCGTTTAAATGCACATGCTGGTATCTATAATGTCTGAAAATAAGTGCTGATTGGTTGCTAACCTTGGTAATTAACGGGTATCACATCACAATAAGACATATTGAGGATATATAGATAAATTTCCATGTCATATTGATAGGATCCTATCATAATAAATGTACAGTTTACATTCTGTAAGTTAAATACACTTTTTTACACAATTACATGTTTTAGCATGAATTGCCCATAACAATCTGACTGAATGGAGCAGCATCATGACCACTGTGTTTCACAGAGAGACATCCTTCTTTTTAAAATGTTCTCTTGAAATATTCACTTTTTAGCTGAATCAGTTCAACTTACTGCCTGTTATATGTAACACTAGGCTCCTCCTCTTAACTCAGTATATTTGGTGACTGTTTATTCTACTTGATGGGACTGTTGTCAAATGACAGACATACCTAGAGTAGAAATCTCTGGTGATGTTAGGTTTTTGTATAGTGCTTCTCTGTTTCCTGTCACTGTGGGCCTCAGAGCACAGTAGTACAGAGCAGAATCTGTCACTTCAGCAGAGGAGATCATCAGATCCACACGGGTCTTCTCTTCATTCAGTTTACCAAAGAAGCGGGTTTCAAAAGAATCATCGTCCGGCATACGTCCAGTGGATTGCAGGATGAGCAGAAGGTATTGGGGAGCTGATCCAGGAGACTGTTTATACCACAGTAAACTATATGCTGACGTGTAGTTGCAGGAAAGGTGAATCTTACTTCCCACATGTGCAATTATTTCTTTTTGGTTTGGTTCAATTGTCTGCTCATAACTGCCTCCTGCAAAAAATAAGGGAACATAAAGCACCTTTAATTTAAATGAAAATGTATTGTTGTATAGAGAAAGAAATACATTACAATACTTTGGAAGAATGATATACCTTACCAATTGCTGAGAACAAAATGACTGAACAGATTAACAACATTGTTGCAGGTTAGATGTCAAACGTATTGAATTAACAAATGAATACATGGATGAATATTCAAAATTTTTACCTCCCCATTTCCTGTTCATTTTGCCTAGAAGCTCCACCCCAAAGTACAGTTGCTCTGAAAAGGCTCAGACTCTCTTCCTTCCTCTCCCCTCAACGAAATGGTATCTTTCATTCCCTCCACTGGGTGGCCTAGCTGGTCAGATTATTTCCTTCATTGTTTGAATCCAATCTTGGTTTGGTAATAATGGATTACATTATGAGGGTAATGGATTATAAAAGGGAAGCACTGATCAGATGCATTGTCAAATTGAAATATTTCAGAAACTTTTCTGGGATTAATTTGGAATTCACAAAAGACATATGCTCAAAAAATGACACCTTTTCTGGTTTATTTTGGCAATAAAATAAAGTATTCTATCCAAAAAATCTTGTCTTGGCTTCATAACTGGCCCATGTGACCAATGGTCAACATTAGCAATCAAAGGTTTTTCACTGATTGCTTTTCACTTCGTGGAATGTAGATATCATTTAAATACAGTTAGGTACGGAAATAATTGGACACTGACACAAGTTTTGTTATTTTGTCTGTTACCAAAATATATTCAAGTTACAGTTAAATAGTGGCGTCTCCCAGCTTTAATTTGAAGGTATTGACATCCAAATTGGAGGAAGGGTTTAGGAATTACAGCTCTTTAATATGTTGCCCCATTTTTTCAAGGGACCAAAAGTAAATTGATTATTAACTCATAAGCTGTTTCATGGACAGGTCTGGCCAGTTCCTTTGTTATTTCATCATCAATTAAGCAGGTAAAAGGTCTGGAGTTGATTCCAGGTGTGGCATTTGCATTTGGAAGCTCAGTGGGGAACCTTCAGGGCACTCTATGCCCTCAGTGAGGGCTTAAGGATAGATACAAATCTGTATATATTTTTATATATTATAATTTGCTATTTTGTTTTCATTGATTTAATCTGATGATCTTCCTATTGAATTTCTTAAGTTGGTGTTGGAAAAAGAAGAGTTAATATCCAAGAGGAAATGCTCAGTACTCATTGGTTAGGCCCTCACGTTTTGAATAGAAGGCACCAGCCAACCTGCCATTATCCATTTCATAACAGACTGAAGAATGGACTTCGTTTTTAGACGATAATCATAATGAGTAGAACTTTCTTTAATCTACAGCTTGCTTTTTGCGCCTATCTCGTTAAAATCATTTTGAATACAATGTATGAAATATAATTTCAACTTTTGATCACTGGCTGATTTGTGGTAAAAACAAAGGTAATGACATTGCAGTTGGAAGTAGTGTGTACAGTACATGACATTTCTTGTTGTGGGGCATGTTTTTATTCCTGCATGCTGGACATCGAATACAGCACAACTTTTCTCTGACAGTATATACTCTCCGTGGTCTTGAAACAATATGAGTAGTTGTGTGGTTGAATTTATTCTGGCACTATCTGAGTGGCTATTTTGGCAAATGTTTTTTCTCTAACGACACAACTGTATTTTCTTCTAACCTGGCTCCTGCTATCGATATTTGCAACAGTTGTGTAGGTTTGCTGTTTCTGTGAGCCACAGCCAAGGCGTGGTTTAGGCCAGTTTGACTGTCATAAAAACATTGCTTCTCCTACATAGAACTGCAAAAGAAATGTCTCAAGTCATGCTCTGTATACACAGGTATCTGAGTTCTCTATCTATATGTATGACATCAGATATTTTTCAACTATTGAGGGCCTAGCTCCAATAGTCACGGTTCGCCACTGTGGGAGCTGTTGCTGTGAACCCACAACATGTGGTAAAAGGAACTTGCAATGCATGTGAAACAGGCCATCCTTAGGATGCAAAAAAGTAACATTAGGAGTTGCCAAACCAACAAACTGGTACATATTGAGAAAAACAAACAAACTGTTCAGCTCTGCAACACAAAAGTCCTGGACGTCCACGGAAGACAACAGTGGTAGAGGATCATACAATGCTTTCCATGGTAAAGAAAAGCCCCTTCACAACATCCAGCCATGTGAAGAACACTCTCCAGGAGGTAGGCATATCATTATCCAAGTCTACCATAAAGAGAAGACTTATCAAGAACAAGGTGCAAACCATTCATAAGATTAGATTAGATTCAACTTTATTGTCGTTGAACAGTAAAAGTACAGTACAACGAAATGCAGTTAGCATCTAACCATAATTGTAAATAGTGGGCAGAAAATTATTAAGTATATGTAGATTACAAGTGGAATGTGCAGATGTGCAATGAAGGCAAATGCAGTGCAAAATGCAATACTAAATGTGCAGTTGAGGCAAATAAAGGAGTTCAGAAAGTTTACACGTATTAAGTGTAGTGTATGTTACAAGTGGGATCATAGTTCTTAGGGTAAAAACAACAATTTCAATGCCTCAAGAATAGAAAGGCCAGATTATTTAGACAGATGAAACTAAGATCAACCTGAAAGTATGGAGAAGGCTTGGAACGGTTCATAATCCGAAGCATACCACAACATCTGTAAAACACGGTGGAGGCGGTGTGATGGCATGGGCATGCATGGCTTCCAATGGCACTGGGTCACTAGTGTTTAGTGATGATGTGACAGAAGACAGAAGAAGCTGGATGAATTCTGAAGGGTATAGGGATACATTGTCAGCCAAAATCAGCTTAGTTGATTGGAGGGTGCTTCATTTTACAGACCCAAAACATACTGCGAAAGCAATCCAAGAGTTTTTTAGAAATTGATTATTCTGCAGTGGCTGAGTCAAACACCTGATCTCAACCAATCCAGCATGCATTTCACTTGCTAAAGATGACTAAACTTAAGGCAGAATGACACGAAAACAAACAACAACTGAAGACAGCTGCAGTAAAGGCCTGGCAAAGCATCACAAAGAAGGATACCCAGCGTTTGGTGGTCATTGCTTGCAAAGGATTCTTGAAAAAAGTTTTTAAAATAAACATTTTATTTATGATTGTGAGCCCCTGAAATAAGGGGTTCCAATTCCTAAACGGTTCATACGATATTTTTTTCAACCCCTTAAAGAAAGTATGCACTCAGTTTGCATCTCAGTGGTTTCATTTCAAATCCATTGTGGTGGTGTTCATAGCAGGACCTAATTGTATATTTTATTATTGCCTTTTTATCAGTGGTTGTCAAAAAGTATGTTCATAGATAGCCAGTCTAAAACCCTAAAGTGCATGAAACAACAATAATTGATGCACAGTAGCTAGGAAAACCTCCCTGGTAGGGTCAATACTTAGGAAGGTACTGTACCTAGAATGGATGTCTAGAGTCTTGAAACAGAATCCAGATCAGTTGCACAACCAGGTGGACAACGTCAGGGATGACCGTGTGGGCTGTGGGCAGTGACAGCAAGAATCATCAGGCAGCAACTTGATCTGCAACACAATCAGGAGGACTTTAGACAGGGACAATTATGAGTCATCAGGCCAGGTAGTCCTGAGGTGTGGTCCAAGGACTCATGTCCTTCTAAGGTTAAATAGAACACCAGGAATATTAAAAACAACATTCCATGGATTCAAAGAGATAACTCAGCAAACGTTTCAGACTGTCAACTGTCCTACATCACAAAAACAAATGCAACATAAACAATTTGGACTTTAAAATGGACAGACTGACCCAAGTTTCTCTGCAAAAGTGTAGCAGTGTAAAACTGTGGACTGAAACAGTTGTAGTGGCAAGGAGGTTGTGAGAAGTTTACTGTGTATTTTTTTTTTGCATGATATACTGATATACTATACATGAGTATTGTCATTGTGACCTACAATATGTTTTTGTACAGTGTCTGTATATCCTGTTGTCACAGTGGGCCTCAGAGCACAGTAGTACACAGCAGAGTCAGACAGCTGCAGACTCTGGATCCTCAAAGGGACTGACTTTGTAGTGATGTTCAAATGGGCATGAAATCTATCTTTGAACTCAGTGGCATTGTCCCCCGTTCCAGCTTTGAATCGCCTAAGCATGTACTTTGGGTAGTCATTTGCTCTTTGTTGGTACCAGAATAGATATGGACTTGAGTAGTCGGTTTCATAACGACAGGTAAGTGTTATTTGTCCTCCTTCAGTCACAGTCACCTCTTCTTTTGGCTGTGTCACACTGTCTCCTCTGCATTCTACAAAAAATATCAAGAAAAACATGATTAAATAAGGAAAGGGTTTATGATGTTTTATAGGCCTACTTATTAAGCGTTTTTGAAAATAAAGTATGGAACTTTATGTTTTTCATGACAATAAAAATTATAATTTAAGCAATGTCATCAAGCAAACAAATTAAGAGCGTACCACAACAAAAAACAGAGAGAATAAAAATATTCTTCAGCCAAGATTCCATGTCTACTGATGGTAGTAAAGGAGAAAATAAACACACTTGTATGTGTCCCGGGCTTGTTAAACCACCTCTCTGAATGATGTAACTCTGACTTAAGAGTTATTGAGGAGGAGCATACAAGGATTTCTAAAATTACATTTTGTAAGGAGGCTGTATATCCTGTTGTCACAGTGGGCCTCAGAGCACAGTAGTACCCAGCAAAGTCAGACAGCTGCAGCTCCTGGATCGTTAATGGAACTGATTTGGAGTGTGAATCAAGATGAGCATCAAATCTCTCCTTGAACTCAGTAGTATTTGTACTTCCAAAGGGAAAACGGCTTAATATGACTTTTGGGAATCCATTTGGTTCGTACTTGTACCAAAAAAGGTAAGCATTGTTAGCATTAACTGTATTAAATGTACAGCCCAGTTTGACCTGTCCTCCCTCAGTAGTGATCACATCTCCTGTTGGCTGAGTGACTGAGTCTTCTCCTCTGCATTCTAGAAAGGAAGGTAACACACAATTATATTAGACAAAATGATCAACACAAAATAAATAAAATATATTATGTGCATATGCATACCATATTGATTATGGTAAAGAAAAAGAGAAATAATATGTTCATACCATAACAAAATGCTGCAAGAATCAGAATATACCTCAGCCAGGGTTCCATGCCTCCAACTGTGAGACTGGTAGAAGAGATAAACCACTGTGGTGTAGCTAGACTACATGTACCATGATGAGACTATGAAGTCCTTGTCTCCTCCTCTTTCTGTGCATCTGCAAACATAGAGAATCATATGACTTTAACTATACTTTACACTGTGTTTTCTCACTTCCCCAAGAAAGCTCACAAACCATACAATTACAATTATACCAAGAAATAAAATGTCCCAGGTTCTGGTGAAGCCAAGTCAGGAGGCAGGTCTCCACTTTGCTTCCCTGAATAAACTCATAGTAAACCACTTCCCTCATGCTCCTGAAAAAAAACAAAAACTCTGGACTGAATTCCTTCCTTCGCAACTTATTAATGATAATTTGTGGTGGATAATTTCGGTTGCTACCAGAATAGAATAGAAGGAACAGCGAAATAGTCACCTGGATGACACTGGCCTTTATAAAGAGGGATAAGAAGGTACCTTACATAAAGATCAACCAGGAGCTGCAGAAACCCCTTTTAATGTTTTTTTGCTTTATCAGGGATCTGGTCAGAACCCAAAAGCAGATCGGACACAAGAAATTGAATGGAGGTGATGTTTATTGTCAGAACGCAGGTGAGAATGTGGAAAATGGGACAGGGAGCAGGTCCGGAAGTTGGCGTGAGGATGGCATGCTTTCCAAATGTAAATGTTAAATACTGCATGTGTGTATATAAATACATGCCCGTGAATAAAAGTGACATGGGAGAACCTGGAGGGTAGCAGGGCAACAACACTAAAAGGACTGAAGGGCAGCACAGACCAATCTTAACTCTGCTTTTTGGGCTTATTCACATTATGAAAGAGAGACTAAAACGCCAGATGGACTTCTGAGTTTGCATGAGAAGTTCCATAGCATTTGAATGTACACTGGCATGTTAAAGAAGTACCATGCAGGGGTGCTTAGAGGGAAAATCGATTGGTACGTGTGTGCAAAAACTTGACACTGTTTCGACACTATTGTTTCGACACTATTGCAAACCCAAAGAACATCTCAACTGGAAATGTATCGCATGTTGCCTCGGAAGGTGATGTCGCAAATAAGGCTGGGTAAAAAACATATTAGGTACATTCTTAAAATCCAGAAATCATGTTGATAAATCCATGAATTTTGTTTTTGGGGGTGTTAAAAGAGTGGTAGGTTAGAGGGAAACATGCAGCCATCTTGACGCACCACACTGCTAATGTGACAGGTGACATTGATGGAGACGATTATCGCTGGCTGTTTTGCACACACATTAAACATAGCCTTGGCAGGCTGCTCTCAAACCTCCAGCGATTACGCACTTGCTTGGTCGATGAGGCGCATTGCAACTTTTCGCCGTAGCCAGATGTGTGCTTGAAGAGAAGCAAACGATGCAAGATCTGCCTTTTAACATGCTGCTGATTGACATGGTTACAGTGTGCTGAAGTTCCTATAATGGTTCCTGGAGCAACAGCCAGCCATCTCAGCAGATCTGCTGTCACTGGTGATGTGCAAATTGTTGTGGAAATCACAAAATGGGAAATGCAACTGGAGCAGTTAACAACTCTCAGCAGAGTCAGGTCAAGAGTTCCCATTGAAGGTTGAGTTTAGGCCTTTATACATTTAGTAGAGCCCAATGTGTCGCCCTCCCATGCATGGTTAGTCTATATGTCTCACCAGCTGCTTTGTGAACTTCTGCCTACCAAGATGTCTAAAGAAGTTACAAAAATGAATGCAAAATAACTGATTGTTGACTGTGCATGTTTCATATATTTATATGAAAACACACACTAAGGTTTTGTTAAAGACAACTGATTCAATTCAATTTTAGCGTTTTTGTCAATGCATTCCAATGCAGTGTAATGTTTTGGGCCTGTTACTAACATTTTATCTTGTATAAAATGTTAGTAATATAACATTTTATACAAGATAGAAGGTTCCATGTGCAGTTCACAGCCTCCATTCTCAGGGAATATCTCTTACAACCAATATTGATATTGTAATTATCACTACATCCAAATCAAAATTGAATCAGAATTGATTCAAATTTGGAGATCAGTGCTGATATCCCACCCTAGACTCGAGCTATCAATATCAAGTTAACACAATAAATAATGTTGTCGTGTTGGCCCCTTCAAACCAGGACCTTCAGCATGCACTGGGACGGTTTGCAGCCGAGTGTGAAGCGGTGGGGATGAGAATCAGTTCCTCCAAATCCGAGGCCATGGTCCTCAGTCGGAAAAGGGTGGCTTGCCCACTTCAGGTTGGTGGAGAGTGCCTGCCTCAAGTGGAGGAGTTTAAGTATCTAGGGGTCTTGTTCACGAGTGAGGGAAGGATGGAACGGGAGATTGACAGACGGATCGGTGCAGCTTCTGCAGTAATGCGGTCGATGTATCGGTCTGTCGTGGTGAAGAAAGAGCTGAGCCGCAAGGCGAAGCTCTCGATTTACCGGTCAATCTACGTTCCTACTCTCACCTATGGTCATGAGCTTTGGGTCATGACCGAAAGGACAAGATCCCGGATACAGGCCGCCAAAATGAGCTTTCTCCGCAGGGTGGCTGGGCGATCCCTTAGAGATAGGGTGAGAAGCTCGGTCACCCGGGAGGAGCTCAGAGTAGAGCCGCTGCTCCTCCACATTGAGAGGGGTCAGCTGAGGTGGCTTGGGCATCTGTTTCGGATGCCTCCGGAATGCCTTCCTGGGAAGGTGTTCCGGTCCCGTCCCACCGGGAGGAGACCCCGGGGAAGACCAAGGACACGCTGGAGGGTCTCCCGGCTGGCCTGGGAACGCCTCGGTGTCCCCCCGGAAGAGCTGGAGGAAGTGTCTGGGGAGAGGGAAGTCTGGGCATCTCTGCTTAGACTGCTGCCCCCGCGACCCAGCCCCGAATGAAGCGGAAGAAGATGTGTGTGTGTCACAAGAAAATGATCTACCATCTCAAATCTTCTTTGATATGTTTCGGAAAATTTTGCGAAATGGAAATAAACCCTTAGACAGCAGATGCACAGTTCCAATCCCTTCCGGAGACCAGGAATTCCACAATGGGGGCAGGGAATGTGATTAAACACATTGCAGCCACAATGTGAGAAATATCTGGAGAGACAACAAGGAGATGAATGAACAGGAATAGAAAACACACAAATAGCTTACAAAAAGCAACAAAATTGCTAAAGTGTATCACATTTTGATATACAGTGCTTCGGAAAAGTATTACAATTCCCAACCAATTCTCTCATTTTATTGACTTACAAATTGTAAAACTGAAATGTCCTTCAATTCTATTAATTATGTATAACTGTAAAACAATGACACTAAAAATCTATTATTGTAAGGTGACATTGGTTTCATGTGAGTAAATATTTGAAATTAAAATAAAATAAATAATTTTCTTTCATGTAATAAAGCTAAAGCTCCCAGTTTTCAGAAATGAAGGAAATGCCCTAAAAAGTCATATTTCTCTACCATCGGCCCCGTACCTGTGAACTATTAAAGTTGCTTTCACATTTTTTGGTTTAAACCTGACTGTTGAAAGATGGAAAATGAAAACAACAAAGCATTCTATTCAAGTTAGACATAAAGTAAAAATAAATGCACAAATTATGAAAATGTTACAAGATAATGTCTTTGAATATCCCAGTGAGCACAGTTTCTTCCTTAACCAGGAAGTGAAAACTACAAAACACCACCTAGACACTGCCAAAAAAGGCTGTCCTTGAAATCAAGAAGACAACTTGTGAAAGAGGCCACAGAGAGGTCAGCAATCAGTTTGAAGGAATACATATGTTAGTGGTCATCCATAACTTCCTGTTTTTCTAGGGAAGACATTTGTTAGTGATCATCCATAACTTCCTATTTCTCAAGTGAATACATATGTTAGTGATCATCCATAACTTCCTGTTTCTCTAGGGAATACATATGTTAGTGGTCATCCATAACTTCCGGTTTCTCTAGGGAATATATATGTTAGTGGTCATCCATAACTTCCTGTTTCTCTAGGGAATATATATGTTAGTGGTCATCCATAACTTCCTGTTTTTCTAGGGAATACATTTGTTAGTGATCATCCATAACTTCCTATTTCTCTAGGGAATACATATGTTAGTGATCATCCATAACTTCCTGTTTCTCTAGGGAATACATATGTTAGTGGTCATCCATAACTTCCGGTTTCTCTAGGGAATATATATGTTAGTGGTCATCCATAACTTCCTGTTTCTCTAGGGAATATATATGTTAGTGGTCATCCATAACTTCCTGTTTTTCTAGGGAATACATATGTTAGTGATCATCCATAACTTCCTATTTCTCTAGGGAATACATATGTTAGTGATCATCCATAACTTCCTATTTCTCTAGGGAATACATATGTTAGTGATCGTCCATAACTTCCTATTTTTCTAGGGAATACATTTGTTAGTGATCATCCATAACTTCCTATTTCTCTAGGGAATACATGTTAGTGATCATCCATAACTTCCTATTTCTTTAGGGAATACATATGTTTGTGATCATCCATAATTTCCTATTTCTCTAGGGAATACATATGTTAGTGGTCATCCATAACTTCCTATTTATCTAGGGAATGCATATGTTAGTGATCACCCATAACTTCCTGTTTCTCTAGGGAATACATATTTTAGTGGTCATCCATAACTTCCTGTTTCTCTAGGGAATATATATGTTAGTGGTCATCCATAACTTCCTGTTTTTCTAGGGAATACATTTGTTAGTGATCATCCATAACTTCCTATTTCTCTAGGGAATACATATGTTAGTGATCATCCATAACTTCCTGTTTCTCTAGGGAATACATATGTTAGTGGTCATCCATAACTTCCGGTTTCTCTAGGGAATATATATGTTAGTTTTCATCCATAACTTCCTGTTTCTCTAGGGAATATATATGTTAGTGGTCATCCATAACTTCCTGTTTTTCTAGGGAATACATATGTTAGTGATCATCCATAACTTCCTATTTCTCTAGGGAATACATATGTTAGTGATCATCCATAACTTCCTATTTCTCTAGGGAATACATATGTTAGTGATCGTCCATAACTTCCTATTTTTCTAGGGAATACATTTGTTAGTGATCATCCATAACTTCCTATTTCTCTAGGGAATACATGTTAGTGATCATCCATAACTTCCTATTTCTCTAGGGAATACATATGTTTGTGATCATCCATAATTTCCTATTTCTCTAGGGAATACATATGTTAGTGGTCATCCATAACTTCCTATTTATCTAGGGAATGCATATGTTAGTGATCACCCATAACTTCCTGTTTCTCTAGGGAATACATATTTTAGTGGTCATCCATAACTTCCTGTTTCTCTAGGGAATATATATGTTAGTGGTCATCCATAACTTCCTGTTTTTCTAGGGAATACATATGTTAGTGATCATCCATAACTTCCTATTTCTCTAGGGAATACATATGTTAGTGATCATCCATAACTTCCTATTTCTCTAGGGAATGCATATGTTAGTGATCATCCATAACTTCCTGTTTCTCTAGGGAATACATATGTTAGTGATCATCCATAACTTCCTGTTTCTCTAGAGAGTACGTATGTTAGTGATCATCCATAACTTCCTATTTCTCTAGGGAATACATATGTTAGTGATCATCCATAACTTCCTATTTCTCTAGGGAATACATATGTTAGTGATCGTCCATAACTTCCTATTTTTCTAGGGAATACATTTGTTAGTGATCATCCATAACTTCCTATTTCTCTAGGGAATACATGTTAGTGATCATCCATAACTTCCTATTTCTCTAGGGAATACATATGTTAGTGATCATCCATAACTTCCTGTTTCTCTAGGGAATACATATGTTAGTGGTCATCCATAACTTCCGGTTTCTCTAGGGAATATATATGTTAGTGGTCATCCATAACTTCCTGTTTCTCTAGGGAATATATATGTTAGTGGTCATCCATAACTTCCTGTTTTTCTAGGGAATACATATGTTAGTGATCATCCATAACTTCCTATTTCTCTAGGGAATACATATGTTAGTGATCATCCATAACTTCCTATTTCTCTAGGGAATACATATGTTAGTGATCGTCCATAACTTCCTATTTTTCTAGGGAATACATTTGTTAGTGATCATCCATAACTTCCTATTTCTCTAGGGAATACATGTTAGTGATCATCCATAACTTCCTATTTCTCAAGGGAATACATATGTTTGTGATCATCCATAATTTCCTATTTCTCTAGGGAATACATATGTTAGTGGTCATCCATAACTTCCTATTTATCTAGGGAATGCATATGTTAGTGATCACCCATAACTTCCTGTTTCTCTAGGGAATACATATTTTAGTGGTCATCCATAACTTCCTGTTTCTCTAGGGAATATATATGTTAGTGGTCATCCATAACTTCCTGTTTTTCTAGGGAATACATATGTTAGTGATCATCCATAACTTCCTATTTCTCTAGGGAATACATATGTTAGTGATCATCCATAACTTCCTATTTCTCTAGGGAATGCATATGTTAGTGATCATCCATAACTTCCTGTTTCTCTAGGGAATACATATGTTAGTGATCATCCATAACTTCCTGTTTCTCTAGAGAGTACGTATGTTAGTGATCATCCATAACTTCCTATTTCTCTAGGGAATACATATGTTAGTGATCATCCATAACTTCCTATTTCTCTAGGGAATGCATATGTTAGTGATCATCCATAACTTCCTGTTTCTCAAGGGAATACATATGTTAGTGATCATCCATAACTTCCTGTTTCTCTAGAGAGTACATATGTCTTACTCCTTTGTTCATCCATCAACATGGGGAAGATCAAAGAACACACAATATATAAGACAAAATGTCGTTGACGTTCATGAATTTGGCAATGGCTACAGAAAATAGCATAGGTACATAAAATCCTGATACCTGAAAATACCACTAAGGGCAATAATAAAGAGGTTTAAATCAACTGGAGCTGTTATTTACCTTCCTGAAAGAGATTGCAAGTGTATTGTGCTCCCAGACACAGTGAGGAGGATTGTTCAATAGGGGATTTGTTTTCCATGGATCACACTTTAGGAATTGGTTTAATCTTGGTCAAGATTGGTCAACAAGTCTACAAAACTTCAATTAGACACCGCCTCAATGCCAACCACGTACATTTGAAAGAGTTGCCTAAAGGAAGCCTTATCAAGACATACAGGTCAACTCTAGCCTTTAGCTATGAAGACCAATTATAAGCGGTGTTGTTAACTATACACAGTGATCACTATTCCATTGTTTTGTAGGGAGGTGTTCCACCCCTCCACCTCTGTTATTTGGTCTAATCTAGCATCAGCTGTGGTAAGGATGGCTGTTGCTGTGACCATGGTTGCTTGAACAAAAGGTAAAACAAAGTAGTTGATAACACTGACCGAGTAGTTGATAATTGATGACATAATAAAAAAGAAATAAATGTGTGTTCTTAACAACAGAGACTAATGCTACACAATTACCATCTAACACCCTAGACACAAGTTTTACACCACCATCTAATACAGTAGACAGTAATACTAGACCTTCACCAGCTGATGGCAGCACACTAACAGAAGTCAGAATGTCCACTTTTGGTGAGTTTGTGATGCTACCCATACAGGCTAATCTTTTATTTTGGGGAAAAAAATATTTTTTTATAATTTAATCCAAAATATGCACCATGTTTTCCATAGAATTTCAAATCTATAATTGATGCTCCAACACTTACTTATGTCACTACCATTTTTGATTTCTGAAGGGTTCACCATGCCAGACACAACACAGCTGCCAACACAGCTGCAACATTACATCTTCACCAGTAGAGGGTAGAGCAGTCATACATGTCACAGTCCCTGCTGTGGATTTCTGACTGCCAAACATTAGGTCAAGCCTATTTTATAGGATAAATATCCACAGAATGACAATAAGATTTGTGAATTATTTCAGAGAAGGACAGAATTTCTGTATAATGTAATGTTTTCAACCCAGGCAATAAGCTCTTGAATTTGTGTTTCAGGCCTGAAGAACCTTGATTTATGCCTAGATTTATGAATGAAGCTGTTTTATGATGTACTCTTCATTGTTATATATGTAAAAAAAAACAAAAAACAATTAATCTTCAATCAACACATAATGTCCCTGTTGTTTCTAACACATTGTTTCTAACCCATTCAAACCCAAATGCAAGGCTAAACATTTGGTCCAGAAGTTACAGTGCCAGATTTCAGAAGTTTTAAGAATACCAGTGCTCTGTATGTCAAACATTTGCAACACTCTCATTTTAATGGGCACCTTCTCTGCCCAGACATTGCTGATGTGCATGTGTGTATATATAGTTGTGTGCAAAACATAGAGAAAAAAAACAGCATTGGATGTGTCTTATATTACAGAAATGACCAGCTCTAGACATTCCAGCTCGGGTTCATGCTCCCTCAAAACTTGAGACAGCTCTGGCATTGGGTTGTGTGACAAAACTGCACATTTTAATGTGGCCTTTTATTGTCTGCTGCACAAGTCAGACCTGTGTAATAATCATGCTTCTGGAAATGCCACACCAGCCAAGCGGATGGGGTTATTTTGGCAAAGGAAAATACTCACAACAGAGATGTCATATTTGTGCCCATAATTTAAGAGGAATAAGCTTTTGGTATGTTTGGAAAATGTCTGTGATCTTTGAATTTCAGCCCATGAAACATGGGACAAACACTTTAAGCGTTTGGTTTATATTTTTGCTCAGTGTATATTGTATACTGTAAGGTAAATGGAAATGCATACAATTTAGGCAGTATCCTAAACCAGTACGCTGGTACATTTGACCTGGCAATAAAGTGTTTGGTTGATGGCACTACTGCTGCATTATTTCAGCAAAACTGAGTAAGATCTTCTTTCTTATTGTATTCATAAAAATGAGATCTTGAGATTAATCCTCTGACTGTAAATAATTTGGTTTCTCAACCAATTATTATTTTATTTCACTTTATTTAGATTTTATTTCATAATTAGACAGGAAACAATACTGCCAGTTGCAACATTCATCGACAATATCAAGGAGTATAAAGTCCTAGCATACTATGCCAGCCCCAAATCCTATCTCTAAAAGGAAACAACTGAGACTCTCAAACGTAGAGTAGGCTGTAATTCCTACTGCTAAATGACTCTGATCAGATTGTAGATTTTTTAAATAGCATTTTTACAGGCCAGTATCTGTAGCATCATCATCTTGAAACTGTTCATATTCAAGGGGCACTGTGTAGAATCCTGCCTCTAAAGGTTTACGAGAGAGAATTTAAACAATTACATAACTCATCTCCTCCTCTTGTCTTTCCGAACAAGACTGGAGTAGTATTAGCTAGTCCAGAGTGGTTTAGGGTGGGGGCATAGTACTGTGAGTGTGTAAAGCAAATATGAGAGGCTACAAGTCAATGCAAACTGATAGACAACACCAGCAAATATCTCAGTCACTTAATGTTTGTAGAAAACTATATTTGAAAAATAACCATAGAATATTAACTACAGATGGCTTCTAGTCATTTCTGCTCATATTTCTGCTAGTAGTACAGTAGAAGTCTTACATATGTCCTTTTTACATTATTTTAATCAATTAATCATATGTATTCCCTAGAGAAAATAATCAATCTGAAATTGTTAATATGAGGTCAGTATTTTTGGCTGGGACAAGGGAGGGCAAAGTGAGATGTTGCCCAAACAAAAAAAAATCTACTCACAACTTTACATGGATTTCTGTTTGTACAAAATATTACAGATCAAATGATTAAACCTAGGGTGGTCCAGAGCTGTAAACAGCTACCTTCACTGCACATGTTCTGTTGTAGCACTGGTTTGAATCCAGTTCTCTAGTTTTCTAACAAACGTTCTATCTTTTACCACGGTCTTCTGAAAACTACGGATTTCCTTATTATCATGTAAGAAACTTTGGGTTAGTCATCACCTTAAACATTGTGACCTTCCTTTACATACATTTATTTTGATGTGGGTGGAGGGCTTTGCAGTGATATCAGTTCAGTTCCTCCATTAACTTACCCTTCCTTCTGGGATTGGAAGTCTACAAGTGAATAAGCCTTTTTATTAAATACATGGAATTGGACTGTGAAAATACCAACGAATAAATCCTCCCGAAATGCATTATGGCGCTCCAACCTACCACATGACATGCTAGAGCGCTACATTGCAAGTCTGACCGGTTTGACATCCCCACCAACCCTGAATGGTGCTGGGCCAATATGCACCACCTTCTGAGGACCCCTGGGTACAGTCAACATGCAGCAACAAGAATTACAACCCCGGTAACAATAGTGCAGCTAGAAGGAAAGGTTACCGCATGATCGGTTATTGCATGTTCACATCCGCTTCAAAACGTTTTGTAAAGGATCCTTCGAATACACATCGATTCCATTCCTTGTATACCTTATACACTTGTTTCAGACTTTATACATCAACAGGCTCCAAAGTGAGGATAGTGAGGCTCAGAAATCTAATTAGGAGTGAGGAGGAAGTGGATTCCACAGCCGCAAGGCCTGCGGTGTCTTTCATACCTAAACCCGGCCCTGTGGATGGATCAAATTAGGACAGCACAGACACGGCCCGAGTGACCCAGGATGCTCCCCGTGACCCCGGAGATTCAGTCGTCCTCCAGGCCTAAGGTACTCTAACTGTCCAAGCTGCTAAAAGGTACCGACATTCATTGGGTTGATAAGGCTATTCTGAGCACGTTGTCCTTGTTTACTTGTGGGCGGGGGGGGGATTACTTCTTCCAGTTTCTCACTGCTGCTGTAATGGCAAGACGCTGTACAGTATGGCAACTCTAAGTAATGTTATTTCCAGCCAGCTACCCCTCTTAGCTCAGGAACAATATATGGTTCCAATTAGAAAGCTCTGAAAGTGCATTGTCAAAATATGTAGTAAAAATATATCTGTATACACAAGTATAGAGTTTTCTTGAGTGTCATGAATGCTAAAATATTTTGAGTTACTATTCATTTAGTTTTGCGAAAACATTTTGGTTTAAACCATTGGTTGGATATTGACCACAGTGGACCAAAAAACTTCTTGATAATGCTGCAGACTTTGCTAACAGGATTTGCGAAGTCCTGGGAGATGGACTTAAAACTTTGGGAATGTCTCTATGTATGCAGATAATTTTGTTTCTGACATCCTCAGACAGTTCTTTGGTCTTCACCATCTCGACAGTGGAGTCTTTCTTAAACCCTGTTGAGTTAAAATGTAGAATACCCTGTTAAATATCTGCTTAACACAATTGTGATGAATAACCAAACAAACAAAGAAAGTATCACCTGCCTCTAAATGAATTATTTGGAATGCTCCAGAAGGTTGCCTGTGATTCTGAACAGACAGAGGCATTATGCCCATAGGGTTATGTGGCCCCTGAGATTTGTCTTGTTTTTAAATTGTTAAATGAAATATAAAACGTAATCTTTAGGTATGTGTTTAATCATAATTGTTCAGAAGATTATCTGCCAGCCATATTTTATGGGGGCAATATTTCAGGAAAAGGGAAAACGTAGATACCCCATATTCCCAGAGTCTTCCTGGTGTGCAGATCCTGTCTGTAGAGGAGAGCATAGAGCAGAGATGGAAGAGGATGTGAGACCTCTAGCTCCTTCACATTCACTGTCAATGAGCTAAGTAGACTAGACCACATCTTTGTAGACCATTATAAATTGACAGTCTTTTCAGAGTTGCTGTAGACATGGACATATGAAGGATATCATGGGGTAAAATTACCACATTCCTAATTCTTAAAAAAAACGTTTTCTGTGCTAGCCACTTGACTTTAAACAAAAAATATCCTTTATTTCTATCAAATAGATTTTGAGGTAAGTTCATACCTCAGTAAGTAATCAAATAAATGTAAATTAAAAACTCATCTATATATAAATGTATGGAAGCCTTATCCACTTTATTCACTTGTTTTGAGAGAAAATATTGATATTTTGTAGTCGTGCAAATGTGGTAAAAAATATTTATAAGTATTAAAATAGTATATAAGGACAATTTAAGTATGTAAAAATTCACCCACTTATTTCATACATTTATAATACATGATTGGAAATGTCATTGTAATATACTCCTAAATTAATTTAAATATTCTATATTATTTTAACTGTACCTAAATGTTATTTTCAGTCATTAGTTGTTTGACCTGAAAACGCTTTTTTTTGAAGCGCAACCTAAAATGATCTGTCCAAATTTCAAAACCACCAGTAAAGCTCAAGGTGAAACCTTATATTTTTTGTGTCAGCAATTGGACATTGCATCTAATTGCTGACACAAAAGGTAGGCTACATCAAATAAGTTGATGCAGCCTATTGAGTCCTTCATGAATTAATGTAAAGAATAGGTTCTGCTTTCTCCCTATTTGTCACCTAGATAGCGAGCACATTCTATGAAGTTGTCTTTAGCCAGTCAATGTCCAAAAATGCCCTACCAATTTCCCTTACTCATAAAAGTTTCAGTTAGCTCCGACCACAACTAAAGTAGCTACATTAGATATTAGCTATTACTACTTTTGTTGCGGAAAGTTTCATAGGTTTACACAGAGATTATACTCTATGATGGACTATGTGGACTACTCTATTAGGAATAGGGACCTCGATCAGAGTGTTTTCCAACTAGATGATTAGTAGGGTCGTAACTGTACACATGTTCGTTATCTGGCGCATTCATAATGATATTAAACTTGTTATGGTTTGCAAGTGAACTCGAGGGAATACATTGAGAGAGAAAAAATCAATAGCTAGACGTTGATTGCCTCTGTAATAAGTCAGATTGCACTGATAAAAACATATCACACTATTCTTTTTAAACATGAGTCTCTGCAGACAATGTAATAAAAATGTGAATGATTGTTGCCACTTTCAACTGTTGATTTTTTTAGCCGAACTCAAGGAGGAACAGAGGTGCTGCTAATAAAACCACACTGTACAATCCTTCAGCTTCATTAAAGTCTCCAGTTTGGCAGCATTCTCCATTAGACTACAATGGTGATGGACTGGGAGTAGTTAATAAAACACTAACTGCGTCCAAGCAGCTGCTAAGCATGTTGACACATTTGAGTCAATATCACCCCAGTTTCAGTATCGCTGAAGCAACATGGAAAGGCAATTAAACAGCGCAAAAACATCTCCCCAATGCATTTAAGCGGCCCTTAGCTTCAGTCTGGCTGGGCTAAAGAAATTACAATAGCATTGGGTGGCAATTGCCGCAGAAATGCACCCATACTCCATGGCTGAGAGTTGAGGGTTTCGGCACCTTCTAAGACGCTCAATCCATTTTACTAATGTCCCTCTCCTACCTATTTCAGCAAACAGGCAGATCCTACTCTATATGACTGTAAAACTATGTTTATGCCTTTGCACTTAGTTATTTTAGATCAGGCATTATATTCTTCCTGGATTAGTGTTGCATCTTTCGCAAAACAAACTAAAAACAGAGTAACTGAGTAACAATAAATGTTTGTGTTGTACCAAAACCGTAAACAACTGTGACCCTCAAACCACATTACGTACAGTACCCTAGGCGTACTGTAATGTTTCATATTGGGATAACGTTAGATTAGTTTCAGATCCCCATTAATTGTTGCACATACAGGAGCTACTCTTCCTGGGGTCCACATACAATATCAACACATGAGAGGTGACAGACAGCTATGGACAAGCCACCATGTTATTAATAGTATAACAGTCAGTTAAAATAAATATATTCAGTAATGATTTTTTTAAATAGAGCATTACAAACCATGTGGTTTGAATTCTAAATGATTACTGGCTGATAGCCATGGTATACAGTGAGGGGAATAAGTATTTGATCCCTTGTTGATTTTGATATAGAAATGTATTTGCATTTTAATGAGTGAAATAAGTATTCGACTCCTCTGCAAAACATGACTTAGTATTTGGTGGCAAAAACCTTGTTGGCAATCACAGGGGTCAGGACGTTTCTTGTAGTTGGCCACCAGGTTTGCACACATCTCAGGAGGGATTTTGTCCCACTCCTCTTTGCAGATCTTCTCCAAGTCATTAAGTTTTCGAGCCTGATGTTTGGCAACTTGAACCTTCAACTCCCTCAACAGATTTTCTATGGGATTAAGGTCTGGAGACTGGCTAGGTCACTCCAGGACCTTAATGCGCTTCTTCTTGAGCCACTTGTTTGTTGCCTTGGCCGTGTGTTTTGGGTCATTGTCATGCTGGAATACCCATCCACCAAACATTTTCAATTCCCTGGCCCGAGGGAAGGAGGTTTTCACCCAAGATTTGACGGTACATTGCCCCGTCCATTGTCCCTTTGATGCGGTGAAGTTGTCCTGTCCCCTTAGCAGAAACCCCCCCCCCAAAGCATAATGTTTCCACCTCTATGTTTGACAGTGGGGATGGTGATCTTGGGGTCATAGGCAGCATTCCTCCTCATCTAAACACAGCAAGTTGAGTTGATGCCAAAGAGCTCGATTTTGGTCTCATCTGACCTCAACACTTTCACCCAGTTCTCCTCTGAATCATTCAGATGTTCATTGGCAAACTTCAGACGAGTCTGTACATGTGCTTTCTTGATCAGGGGGACCTTGCAGGAGCTACAGGATTTCAGTCCTTCACGGCGTAGTGTGTTACCAATTGTTTTCTTGGTGACCCTGTTTCGTTGGGACCCAGTTTCAAGGGGACCCAGTTTCAAGAGGACTCAGTTTTGATGGGATGCAGTTTCGTGTTGCCAGGACAGGGAAGATTTGAGTGCATTGTCCTACTTTGACGTTGGTATAGGCATGGCTGCCTTGAGATCATTGACAAGATTCTCTGGGCCTCTGGGCTGATTCCTCACCATTCTCATGATCATTGCAACTCCACGAGGAGAGATCTTGCATGGAGCCCCAGACTGAGGGAGATTGACAGTTCTTTTGTGTTTCTTCCATTTGCGAATAATCGCACCAACTGTTGTCACCTTCTCACCAAGCTGCTTGGCGATGGTCTTGTAGCCCATTCCAGCCTTGTGTAGGTCTATAATCTTGTCCCTGACATCCTTGGACAGCTCTTTGGTCTTGGCCATGGTGGATAGTTTGGAATCTGATTGATTGATTGCTTCTGTGGTCAGGTGTCTTTTATACAGGTAACAAGCTGAGATTAAGAGCACTCCCTTAAAAAGTGTGCTCCTAATCTCAGCTCATTACCTGTATAAAATACACCTGGGAGCCAGAAATCTTTCTGATTAAGAGGGGATCAAATGCTTATTTCAATCATTAAAATGCAAATCAATTTATAACATTTTTGACATGAGTTTTTCTGAATTTTTTGTTGTTATTCTGTCTCTCACATTTCAACTAAACCTACCATTAAAATTGTACCCTGATAATTTCTTTGTCAGTGGGCAAATATACAAAATCAGCAGGGGATCAAATCCTTTTTCCCCTCACTGTATGAGACTGTATACCACAGGTATGACATCAACTACAATTTTCTTCCATACAGTATTTTGGTTGTTATTATAACTGTTTTATAATAACAATAAGACATCTCTGGGGTTTGTTGCCACTATATCTGGGTTAATTGCTGTCATACCTATGAACAGCTCTTAGCCATGGTATATTGGTCATATGTCCCCGCTATATTGCCTTATTGATTGAATATAATGACTACAAAATAATATAAACAACACAAAAATGTATGCACTGTGATACAATATTTTAAAAATATTTTTTAATGCTGAACTTGATTTATCCCTGTGTAATCTCGTGACAGAGCATTCCACAATGATATGGCTCTATATATAACTGACTAGCATTAAGTCTGTTTTTGGTTTGGGTACACTGGAAAAAACATTGCGGTGTGTTTTGTGGGGTTTGTTTCAAGTGTATGCAAACATTATACAGGTGGTTGGGAATTTTCAACACTCAAATGTTTCTCAAAAAGTCTAGAAGATAAGTAGCACTTACAGTTTATTTTGAGAGTCCTGATGTCCGTTTGGAGATGCTCTATAGATTACTGTTAGGTTTAGAATTAGGGTTAGAGTGGAGGTTCAGGTTTAGAATTAGGGTTAGGGTAGGGGTTGAGGTTTAGAATGAGGGTTAGGTTAGGGATTGAGGTTTAGAATGAGGGTTAGGGTAGGGGTTTAGGTTGAGGTTTAGAATGAGGGTTAGGGTAGGGATTGAGGGTTAGGGTAGGGGTTGAGGTTTATAATGAGGGTTAGGGTAGGGGTTGAGGTTTAGAATGAGGGTTAGGGTAGGGGTTGAGGTTTAGAATGAGGGTTAGGGTAGGGGTTGAGGTTTAGAATGAGGGTTAGGGTAGGGGTTGAGGTTTAGAATGAGAATTAGGGTAGGGGTTGAGGTTTAAAATGAGGGTTAGGGTAGGGGTTGAGGTTTAAAATGAGGGTTAGGGTAGGGGTTGAGGTTTAGAATGAGGGTTAGGGTAGGGGTTGAGGTTTAGAATGAGGGTTAGGGTAGGGGTTGAGGTTTAGAATGAGGGTTAGGGTAGGGGTTGAGGTTTAGAATGAGGGTTAGGGTAGGGGTTGAGGTTTAGAATGAGGGTTAGGGTAGGGGTGGATGTTGATAGATACTTAGTCAAAATGTTAAAATGTTAAGAGCAGCAACTTATGGACAATCAGTTATCTCTAACCAAAGTAGTCATAGACACATGCAAATAATGTATAGTTCTGTGTGTGTTTTAAAGGACAAGACAGGCTGCTGTTTCATTGCAGTTCTAGCCTAGTCATTCAGGCAAGAGCTTTGTCCTCAATAGTGTTGAATGGAATCAGGTCTTGTATCATACCCATATTTCACCAAGTAAAATGATAGAGATCATTTTAATTTACAGCAATAACCTGGGGGAGCAATACGAGTTTATTGCCTTGCTCAGCGAAAGAGAAATGTTGGCTTATGGATTCAATCTAACATAACCACAATTTTTTATAACGTCTGCACCAATTGTCAGCTGCATGCATACATTTCAATGTTATATACAACATTATATATAATACCTACTGCAAAAAGAATGCTCAGGACAATGCACACTACCACAAAAACTATTTAATCATTCAACACACTCTTCAGGTATTGTCCATTGTTGTCAATGGCTGTCAAACCATAAAATCAGGGTGCAATGGGACCTGCAATCTGTACAGTTGAAGGACCTGTGAGGATCAATGGTCAGACAGCGATAGAAAACATCACCATGCTACTGGGACCCAGTTTCAAGGGGCTACAAGGGGACCCAGTTTCAAGGGTACCTGGTTTCGAGGAGACCCAGTTTCAAGGGGACCCAGTTTCAAAGGGGACCCAGTTTCAAAGGGACCCTGTTTCGTTGGGACCAAGTTTCAAGGGGACCCAGTTTCAAGAGGACTCATTTTCGATGGGATGCAGTTTCGTGTTGCCAGGACAGGGAAGAGTTGAGTGCATTGTCCTACTTTGACGTTGGTATAGGCATGGCTGCTATCACAAAATGACGAGGGCGTGCTGTTGATTTACCTCTGAGGCCATGGTGAAATGAGATATCAGCATGAGATATCGGCCTCATGTCACGGTTTCTAGAGGAGGTGCTTAGGTAGAACTGAAAACATACACCGTTCAGACGACCCCCCAATCCTGATCACTTCTTTTAAAGGATCGCTAACGGTGCATGGTACAAATGAAAAGCGTATGTTCTTACGACGTACATCTCCACAATTCTGCTACATGCAATTGATGTTAATTCTCTGGACTGATACAGTCGAAGGGTTTGCTTTTCGTCATCTCGGTTTGGTTTGTAAACCTAGATCACGGAGGGGTTGAAATCAGACCAGCCCTTTGGCTCTGAACATATTACCTTGCTACTCCCAAGGGATCACTTCCCAAAGCAGTGGCACAGGAATGCAGCTGAGGCCATTGCCCTGAGTAGGAGCATGTAACTTTGGGCTTGATTATGACCAACTCAATTCTAGAACATAAGTTACCTGGTACATGATTTGGCACCTCTTCAAATGCAATCACTCTCTGTCAGTTCTTTGGTTCTTTTTGTAATATGCACATATGCTTTATAACCAGAGTAAAAGGGCTAACAGAGTATAGCATTATAACACAAACTGTTTCAATTTAATGAAAAAAACATAACTAAGTGCTCAGTATTATTCTGTGAGCAGCATACACATTTTGTCATACTTTGTTCACTTAACAAACTTGCCTATAGTACTGAATGTATAAGAACATGTCATGTTTTTCCCAAATCCTGCCTTATTGCCTATAATGCACTCTACTGTCTATACACATATTACTGAACTCATATTAATATATCAATATTGAAATATATAGATATGTATTTAAACGTATGTACATGTCGCTACAGTTTTATAATTATTGTACATTTTGTCATTTATCACATTTGACTGTGTAAAACCTTGCTGTGGTTCTTTTTCTCAGAGAGTGAGGTGAATTAATGTAATTTCCCAAAAATCTCATTTATTTTCTCTCCAAAATAAGTAATATGATTCAAACAAATATCTCATTTACAAACCCATGTCTTCTTTAAATGAAGTCAAACACACCAATAATTTATTGAGTTGAGAAAAAAAAGCACATTTATTTAAATGTCAATGAACAAATGTACAAGGTTTTTGGAAAGAACTGTTGTTGTTGTTGTTGTTGTTAAATTATATACCCCCCTCAGTAGAGTTTATTTGCCTGCACATGCATGTTTTCATAATATTTAAGTTTATATGTCTATACAATTATTAATAAGCTTCTAAAGTTCTACACACCATGTTCTCAAACACAGACACACATAACTCATACACTCAATCACACAACCATTTGCCGTTTAAGTCTCCGTTCTGTGGCATGTGCTCTGTGCCATGTAAAAAGGCCTACTGGAATTGATCCTGATTGGGCCTCACAGGAGGGGATTCCGGCCTTGCGATGACCCACAGTTTCCACCACTGGCCTGCCCCACCCCTCTCTGCGCAGTAGTGGTGGGTGGGTAAAATCACAGAGGAAGCCAAGTGAAAACAAAAATCCATATTACAACCTCTATGAGCCGTTATTCATAACCTATACATATTACAACCTCTATGAGCCGTTATTCATAACCTATACATATTACAACCTCTATAAGCCGTTATTCATAACCTATACATATTACAACCTCTATAAGCTGTTATTCATAACCTATACATATTACAACCTCTATAAGCCGTTATTCATAACCTATACATATTACAACCTCTATGAGCCGTTATTCATAACCTATACATATTACAACCTCTATAAGCCGTTATTCATAACCTATACATATTACAACCTCTATAAGCTGTTATTCATAACCTATACATATTACAACCTCTATAAGCCGTTATTCATAACCTATACATATTACAACCTCTATAAGCTGTTATTCATAACCTATACATATTACAACCTCTATAAGCCGTTATTCATAACCTATACATATTACAACCTCTATAAGCCATTATTCATAATCTATACATATTACAACCCCCATGCCATTATTCATAACCTATACATATTACATACATACATAAATAAATATTATGTTCTTGCACAAAGACTAACCAAGGCGAACTGTCTAATTCTTTTACATAATTTTTTCATAAAGGGATGCCAAAAGCTTTGCATCCATCAACCAAGTATTATCTGCTGCCGAATACCGCAAGCAAAAATGTTAATGCGACACGAACATCAGCATGTAAAAACAGGTAGGATTCAATGCATGGGGCGTTTCCAAAGGGTGTTGAGAAAAGTTAATTTGAATGCGATTGGTTCAACCTTCAACTAATCCATCCAACAACGCACAGGATGCACTACCAAAGCGCCATAATTCACAGCAACAAACCATAATGTACATTAAGTAATAGCAAGCAGATCCGTAAGCGCAGCTGATTAACATGTCTAAAAACGATTTCTTGCCCGCTTTGTCACAAATGTTTGAGCATCAAAGGCACCTTGTCAAGTCCCAAGTAAATAGAAAAAACAAAACAGCAATTGTGTTAACAGAAAAACTAATAGCACATGGTTTAACATTGCTGAACGTTCCTGAAAAATCTATTTGGCTTAATCCTCGTCATCATCTAGACCACAACCATAATTCATGAAAGTGCACAGACAAACTTAAGCCTACTCAACCCTACAGGACTGATATCCATGTAGCGTTTAAATGTAAGAGGCTAACTCTTGTTAGCCAGACAGCAAGAAATAAAACGGCATACATGACCGAGGGATGCTACTTCACGCCATCAGATTGATCTTTTGTTTCAGACATTGCAAAATATATGAAAATGAAGAAAACTTAATAAAGATAAATCCTTAATTCTGTTTTAGAACCCAATTCCCTTGGGTTCCATATTCATAGACATTGACACGCCAGTGTCTCAAAGTCCCTCACAGGTAGTACTTGCTTGCCGCTCGGCATTCCTTCCTGCCTTCAATATTCAATGTTTAAAAATGGTGAACAGAGAAAGGAAAAAGTTCACATATTGGCTAAGGTTCCTTAGCAGGTCAGCAAACCTGTCCGTATAGACTTTATTTTTTGTAATCTTTGCGACAGTAAAAACGTCTTTGTCAGAATGATAAAGGTGATGTCACCCGATTGAAATGACATACTAACTGTCTATGTGGACTAATCATCCCAGGTCGATTTATACAACTTTTTGTCTGAATCGTAGCTTGGCTTTTTTTTCAACCCGTTAGCGGATTCAACCCATAGTCCCCAGTTGTCTCCCCAAGCCGCTCCTTCCCTCTTTCCCTTGCTATCCTCTTCAAAGCTAAACCTCCCCATTGTCATTCAAACTAAAGTCAAAATCATCCGCACTGGATTTCTCCTTCCCTCCTCCTTCACCAATGAACTCTGCATAAGGGTCCTTCTTCGGCACATGCCTGGTGAAGTTCTTGAAGAGGGCGATGGCCAGGAAGGAGTAAAAGCCCATGACGAAGAGGATGTAGAAGTAAGCGTTTTCGTAGGACCTCTTTGGGTCCACGGCCTGCTGGGTTGAGATGGGGATGTTTGTGGGGAGGGATGACAGCGGCGTGGTGGTGTTCAGGTGGTGGTCACTGTTGGATTCCAGTTCTTCTAGAATTATCTTCCTGCATCGCCATAGCAGGGCAAGAAGTAGAGTCCGGTTCATGGCAAAAGAGAGAGGAGGAACAGGAAGAGAGTACAGGAGAGGAAACAATGGAGAGGATAAAGAAGAAAAATTAATGAAATGATTGAGACAATAAAGAAATATAGACTGAAAGTGAGGAGCAGACTCAAGAAAGAGGTGCAGAGTAAGATGAGTGTGGGCATTAATGGAAAGAGAGGAAGGTGACGCTGAAGCGCATTTGGAAAGGAATGCCCAGCAGCCCTCGGACAACACTTGATAAGAGACATTACTGAGATAAAAGCCCACTTACCAGCTTCACAAGCAAAAGGCCAGCACAGCTATGGGACAAAGTTCCTCTGAACAATATATCAGAGGAGTCAGTCTCTCAGTGACATTATAAACATGAACATGAGTGTAAATGTCAGAACGATGAAGGCGATATCAACCGGCTGAAATAGCACAAATCATCCCACATCCATTCAAATTTATGCCTGAATCCTAGTTTTTATTCATTCAACTTTATGCCTGAATCCAAATATTTATTTTTCTTCTGACCTTTTTGTCTCTTGTTTCTTTCACTAAAATCATTCTTTTCAATCCTCCCTCTCTACTGAAATACCTCCTCCCCTTTCTACACTTCCTATTGGAGGGCCAGAAGGCTGCAAGAGACTCGGTGTTGCTGTCAGCTTCGGTCAAGTAGTCTACTCATTTCAAAGAGTGTTGGGGGTCAGGGGTTAAGTTGTCTCCAGTGTGTGGTTGCTTGAGTGACACTTCACTTCAGAAGAGGCCTTTGGCTCCTAGTTCCATTGTGTCCAACAAGTTAAGCACTTGTAAAAAGAGTTTGCCGAAAGCCTAGGAAAACAGTGAAACGGTATCTCGCCTTGATCTCTCAACATTTACCTCAGGACTTAGAACACACAAACAAATATAGATGCACAATCACACGCACAACCGTACACACACCCTTGCAAACAAACACACAGTGCATGAACCCACGCGCGCACACATACAGGAAGATGCCTGAACTCATGAATCGACATAACACACAGACACGCACACACCGAATGAAGTGAGCGACAATGCCAGCTGCGAACACGTGATCTCAGATCCCCCTTCAGAGAGACAGAACAAAAGAAGACAAGAATGACAGAGTGATAAAACTCACCGATATCAATAACTTGTGAAGTGGCGGGTGAAGTGTCAGACAACTGGCCGAGTGTTTTTCTTGCAGGGTGCTGGGATCGGAGTGTTTAGCCCTCTGAACCCTGATCTGCTGCCCAAATGGCGCCCTGCTCCCTATTTAGTGCACTACTTTCAGCGGGAGCTCTACGGGCCCCGGGTCAAAGGAGGCGCCCTATAGGGACCGGGGTGCTGTTTGGGACACGGGCCCAGTCTGAACCCTACTCCGAAGCTCAGGGAGGCAGTGACTGATGTCCAAATGTGTGTCAGTGCTGTTGTGTTTAGATCGTTTACAGGGAGCTCTGCTTTGCTCATTAGGGAGGCAAGTGTCCCCCGGGGGGGAGGAATTTGTCCGAGGGCGGGGTCGATGAAAGGGGATATATTTATGAATGAGTCTGCGTGCCTTTAAAGCGTCCGTAAGCTGACGGCCAGCGGCGAGAAAGAAGACGACTGGATCAGAATCACCTTTATTCACTGAGTAGGTTTACGCATAGTTAGAATTTGACTGGGCGTAATGGTGGGGGACAGCATCTCGGGACAGAGCTGTGGTACGGACAGTCTCTTGCGAGTGCAGATCCCCCCGTTAGTAGTAGAATGTTTTTCCAGACTACCCAGTACCACTCAGAGATAATTTCACAATTGGAAAAATAAACACTGTGTAAATACTGCAATGCGGTTGAACTTAAATGGAGCGATTATCTTAGGATGACCACAAGTAGAGGCATGTTCTATGGTCAATTTGTTTTATGTGTGTTTGTGTGCGTACGTACATTTGTGTGTGCAGGGATGGGTGAGGGGATGGCATATTCTTTCACTTTATGCTTTGGGGGAAAAACATCTTATTGCAGTTAGAAACTGTTATGATTACTAAAAATCACTTTTTTCCAGGCAAAACCAGATGTTTTAGGCTTCTTTATAGTGAAACACATAAATTCTGGTTTTTATTTTGACAGTTTGTTGCGAAGTTCTTACATGTGGGTCTTGCAGTAGTAAATCTAGATTGCCTTTTCTTTTGCCCCTAGCTGATCAACTGTCCCACTGAAATGTCTATTGAAGAGGCACCTTGTATATGTGCTTCATTGTCATGTCAAGGATGAGCGGTGCTGTCAACAGGACAGTGGCTGTGTTGCGCTTTCTTCTCCTGGTGCCAATTAATGTAAATATTTAGGAACATTCGTAGGGAATGTTTTCACCTGAATGCATTTTCTTAATATGAATGGGGAGGACAAGGACTGAAATGATCCTGTTGCTCTCCCTACATGGATCTTTCATTACTACTACAAACAGAAAAAAGGAATGTCCTAAATTTCAGTGAAGATAGGCAGTGCCATCTTTCGACCTAGTTCCCAAAGCCTTCCATCCAGATCTGAAACAATCCATCAAACTTCTTCTTCAATTGCTAGTAACAAAATTGTAATCCTTTGCGTGATGAGCATTGGCTTAACTGTCATACAGTTTACCAAACAATGATGTCCCCCACCTGCACACGTCTTATTCACCTAAACACAAACTGCTATGTCATAACGCAGCCCAGTCACTTTGGCATTAATATACCGCTCAGAAATAAATGTTCAGCCCATTTCCCATTTTATGAAGGTGTAGTAGCTACTGTGGGAAAGTGAAACATGATTTTAGCATGTGTATTGAACGCGTCTCAACGTGTGTTATTGTTGTGGGACTGTTGAGCATTCAGGATGCTGCAATGACTCAGGGCAGAACAACACTGTTAGACTAGAACCTAATGGTCCTACAATAGATTCTCTGATGACAAACACTTTTCTCCGTATGCATTTAAAAGTGCCCTGAAATCACAGGCTGATTTTTAAGCAACTCCACCCACTGTACTAAACCTAATCCTAACCCCTAAAATATCAAACATGTAAGCATACTGAAGAAAAAAAGCAACATAAACCTAACCTTAAACCAAATTTCTTAACTCCAAAATAGGCAGCTAACCTAACTACGCAAAGCAGGAAAACTTGCTTTACATTTTACACATACATTTAGGCATTTAGCAGACAGTCTCAACTATAAAGATACCTTAAATGCCCTTGGAAGCTTATGCGTCAGTGTTTTATTTGAATTTCATTATCTAATTTGGAAACATTTAGAGTTGCTTTGAACTGGGTGGAGTTGCTTAAACTTTGGCCTGCAAGGAAAGCAATGCATACCAGGCACATTTTAGGTCACCTTTGTCCTTTCTGCAACTGGTGTTGTGCATGGCTCATAGCACTGTGCACAATAGCCTGGAGACAAAGTTATTTTGTCAGAGACTTCGCTCTGTTGGCTAAAATTCCCTTTATTTTAAAACGATTACATTACCCTATAGATCAAGAACAATCTATTCTCAGTCATGAGCTATACTGACTCAGTTTCAGAACTGCTACATACTCAAAATCACCTCATAGGATTTGTTTTGCTAAAATATTTCAGTTATATAATCAAGATTGTTAGGACACACTGTTTTGAAATAGATTAAAACACTTCAGCCTGTGCACACATTTTTATATATTTTATTATAAATAGTAAATAGTGCTGCTTTTGACACAAGACATTACAACAAAAAAATTATTGTACGCAGTCATGAATGAAAAATGATATATGTATACAAAAACAAAACAATATATGTGTCATTTCCATCACTGTTTAAGACTGAATAGGCAGGGCCACTGAGTGCCAAGGTCAGGGATATTAACCCGAGATGAGATCAACTGAATAAATACTACATGACTGGGAAAGGTAGCTGTGTTTTATCAGGTCCCATGTATACCTGAATGGATTGTGTGACTACAAGCGAGGTCCAACATCTGTACGGGCAGAATCTTTTCTTTTCACTCAGACTTATATCTCGTACGGAAATCAACACAGGATCTATGTCAAAAAAAGTACCTATTACCTGTACAAATGGAGTTTAATGATTAAAACTGCTTTGCTTCAGAGTGATTTGAGCAACCCAGCTACCTTGGTTTTGCACAATACAATGGGGATTCACATAAACAAACTGGCTAGTTAAGGAGATTGGTAAACAGACGTGTGTCAATTCATTTCATCTGAGGTATGAATGTATTGCACTTCTTTGGGTTGCAGCAGCTTCCATCTAACACTGTAAGTCTGTCTTTCATCCTAGCCAGGTGAAAGAAGGATCCCACTGTCCAGACCTCGACCGTATCCCAACATAAGTCATTTTTACAAAGCAAATTGACTGCAGTTTTTCTTCTCCTGATCGAACACTTTTTCATTTCCCCAAATCATATGAAATAATACGCAGTAACGGCGTACAGTATGAGAACATTTCCCTAAGACGTTGTAAGTCCCACACATAAAGTATGGCGGTTTAGTGAGAGGTGGCTATCACAGGTCCATAGCATTGATAGATCACCTATGACTATAGGATTGCTCCCTAAAACCTCCCTCTCCTCCCGTCAAGAAAGGAAAAACAGGTACAAAGTCCTCTCCCAACTCTGCCCACTTTCTACATATCAAGAGCAGATTCTTGTACAAGAGAATTTTGTTTTGTTGTCGCGGTTTTATTCGGCCCCTTCATTTTTCATTCATCCCCTCCGCCTTCGCTCCTTCCCTCTGTTTGTTTTTTTCGTGAAGCATGGAGAGCAAGGCGTGCTCGGTTTCCGGAGCAGGATGTGAGGCGCAAGCGGGCCAAGTGCCAGGTAACTGGAGAGGGCTGCCCCTTTGGTCCTGATTATCCCGGCGAGTCCACCCCCTCACGTCCCCAACCAGAGTACCCCCCCCCCAGTCCCTATCCTCGTCCCTCCATCTCTGGTTGTCTCTTCTCCTCAACGGGCTGAGTATGGAGGGACTGAGGGAGGGGGTGGCGCTCTGGAGTTGACAAAGATCTCATCCACTCCTGGCGATGTGGCGGCTTCAGATAATGAAAGGCACCTGAGAGAGACACAGAGAGAGGGGGGGGGGGGCCTGTTAGAAGTTTGTTCCATTGGGTTTCATGTCAGCGTCCAGCTCAGCTTCACCCACGGTGGTTAAGGGGCGGGTGTAACAGACGTGGGGGCGAGAGGGTTGACAGCCGTACAAGGGTGGGGAGACGAAGGAAGGATGACAGGGCACAAGGGGGCGAAGAGAGGGGCGAGCGGCACACCGTGAAAGGCGCGTCTTCCATGAGGCAGATCCGGGGCTTTCCCCTTCGGGCCGGGCTTCACCGTAGCGGGTTCGAGCTGGCCTTCCCCGGCTGCTCTGGGGCCGGCGGTGGATCTGCTCCAGTGATCAATAGTAATTCAGACTACATCTGACCTCCGCAGGGACACATGGTTCCAATCCTCGCCTGCCAGAGGCCATTTCGCTCCCCGTTAAAAAGCCCCCCCCCCAACCCCCCACCCACCCACGCATCCCGTCCCCGACAACCCCCCTCTTACCCCGGGGAGCTGGCTTGCACGTGGGTCCTGGCTGCGGACCTTGCAGATTAATGACATCAAGATGCCGCCACTGATGGGCCAGAATGGGCCTAGTCAACATGTTGTAAATGTACCTCGGCCCTAACCCTCCTTCCCCACCGCCTGTCAAACATGTTTCGGGGACTCGCCCACCGCCCCCCCACCACCCACCCCCCATTTCGGGAGGTAGGTATCTTCGTTACCCAGGGGTCATTACATGGCTAGGTGAGCGAGCGGAGGGTTTGATGTCCGGCTCATCACACGGGGTAGTGGGAGGTCACGGGCCAACGGTTACTGGGTGCGTGGGGGTAGTGGCGTGCGCGGGGGTCGGGGCGTGCGCGGGGGTAGTGGCGTGCGCGGGGGTCGGGGCGTGCGTTGGGGGGGGGGGGGGGGGGGGGGGGGGGCTGACATGCCTCGGTACAGGGCCCGGCGTGGACGTCAGCCGTGGGTCTGGTGCTCCGAGGTTTTCCTAATGTAAACTGAAGTGCCCTCTGGACTGCCTGCCGTGTCCCTGACATACGCATGATGTCACCGCCTGATTCCACGCAGCGGTTCAAAAGGCTCCCTCATCATGCTGGCCCTTTCGCAATTAACGTGGGTTATGATTCCTGAAAATCAAAACCTCCAGTACGGTCTTTAATCATAGGAGACTTTACCGCCGGTATGTGGATATAGAGTTAGCAGTGCTAATCGCACGTGTCTTTTATTGAGATATTTGACTTAACAATCAATGCATTCCAAAAATATGTCTGAAATAAACACCCGGAAATATTTGAAATACTTGTTGCCAACAGTCACAGTGCAACGATAATTCGCTTTTTAGTTGGCAAACCACATTTAGAATAGAGCGTTTTATCAGACACTCCTATCCAGAGAGACTTAATGGAGAAACGTGCCTCGCACATCAACCGTTTTATTCCAGGCTACTGGGCTGATACTTTCCCCCCACTGGGCTAGCGACCGCCACTGACTCACCTTGCTCTGTCCGTACTGTCCATACTGGTAGGACGGGTGGTGGTCCACGGCGTAGGCAGGAGAGCTGTAGCTGGGCGGGCAGTAGGACTGGGAGCTGGGCAGAGTTGGCATGCTGGTCAGTCCTGGCAGACCCTCCAGGCCCCGCTGGGAGCCGTGGCAGCTGGCCGCCATGCCGCCCCCGGGCTCCATGCCGCCGGTCAGGGGAGACAGGGCAAAGTCACTCTGGTGACTGGGCTGGTGGGGTACACCTCCAGGGTTCAACAGCCCCATCACCTGGGGGGGGGGAAGAGAGAGAGAGAGAGAGAGAGAGAGGGAGAGAGAGAGAGAGAGAGAGAGAGAGAGAGAGAGAGAGAGAGAGAGAGGGGAAGGGTTAGAAATGAGCAGGAATGTATCGGGGAGAGTAAAGCAGTGTAGAAAACAACTCTCACATTCAACTCCGGACCTTGAAGCCAGTTCCGCTGTTTTTTCATCTTTTTTTTATTTTTATTCAACCCATCTAATCAGGGACTGATTTAGACCTGGGATACCAAGTGGGCGCAATTTATTGATCAGGCAGAACTGAGAAGCGGGACACTCCATAGGGTCATTGGAGTAAGTTTGGGATATTTTGTACAATCATACATTTAGGTGAACTGATGATGCTGGCCTTACATACAGCTTAATCCACCCAGACGGCGGCTACGTAAACAGGTACGTGTTATAATCTTTGGCCTGTCATGCATTGACGTCAACAGGACGCTGGTGTGAAAGTTTCATTTCAGCGCTCATACCACGAGTCAGGGAACGTACAGATCGTGTACAAGAAATTCAGCATGGTGAAAGAAAGGGTTGACGGACGAGAACTTCCTATTTCAGTATTACATACCACCAACAAAAAAACTATTCGTCCAATTATCGCATAAGACAAAACCACTTCCAAGTCAGTCTCTGGAAACATTAGATGCGATTTCCAGGAATATATTTGTGAGGTTAAATTGAATTTATGACATTCTTTCAAGTCAGTTCAAAAAAGACCTTAGGGTCCTGTACGCAACATAAGGAAAAGGAATCAAAATGTACAGTACATACATCTGACTGTCCATAAACAAAGACATAAATTATACAAGAGTCACGCTATGCAGTTGTGAGCTTTCAGTTGTCCATATACTGTAGTCTTTATTGGACAAACCCATCCATTAAACCAATTGATTTCTACTTCCTACTGATTATGAGTATGAAACTTGGCGTAATATGAAGATCAGGTAACCTCGCCTCAATTCTCATCTCTTCTTCAATCCTCTCCTTTCCTTCCTTCCCTCCATCTCACTCCTCTTCTGGTTTTCACCAAAGACATATGGTTTGTGTTACATCCTTTTATAACTGACAGACAGACTGGGGAGACCGTGTCAGTTAGGGACTGTTTCGTTCTACCCTGCTAGTGTGTGTTTGTGTGTTTGTGTATGTGTGTGTGTGTGTGTGTGTGTGGGTGTGTGTGGACGTGAGGGGGTGCGTGTTCTAAAAAAAAGATTATAAACTACTCTGTCATTTTTACTGGATGATATACAATCAAGACAGTTGTCTGTGTATGGAGCTTATTTATGTTAAATTTGAGGCTTGTTTAAATTTTTTCTATGAAATATGTAAACTTCAACAAAAAAAAGACACACATCAACCAAACCTTAAAAACAGGTGGGGTGTTTAACGGTATTGTTTGATAGCTGATTTGATGAATGACTTTTTACGTCTCCGGACAGCACAATAAAAGACAAAAACAGATATATGACAGACATATTGCTTTTCCATTTCTCCCTTCATTTTCCTTTCTCTCCCTTCCCACCTCCCTCTCTCTCTCCCTCTCTCTCCCTCTTTATTTGATGCCCAAATTCACCGTGTCCTTCTGGGACCATGCAGCAACCAGAGGCCACAGGGTACGTGGGAACAGAAGTATGATTCTTTAACACATTTCGAATAAGTGTGTGTGTGTGTGTGTGCACTCACGTGCATTAAAACATATTTGTGTGTGTGTTTTTAGCACTTTTTGTTCCTGATGTCAGGAGGTTAAGGGGTCTCCTTGGTGATACATTGTGAACAGCTGCACGAGAGTTCGCGTGAGAGGCGATATCGTCAAAACCCGGGATGAATACAGCAGTAGATGGAGGGAAGGGGTCTCTTGGAAATGAACGGCAAGAGAAAGAGGGAAAACTAAACTAAGAGAAAAGGAGCAGAGTGATCGAGATGGGAAGAAGCAGAAAGAGAGAACATTCTTGGAGAAAGAAACCGAAGAAGACACTTTAAAAAAGAGGAAGGGAAAAAGTCTGAATGCCGAACTAATGGTGAATGATTGAAGGATAATGTTGTTGCTTCCCCACCTGGCATTCCCACACACACGCACTCCTTCCTGGACCACCACACACACACACAATGTCTGACAGTTTGTAATTTACAGGAGCTCTGTCAGAGGAATCTAATCTAACCTAAAGAACACGTTGATGTGTGACTGTCTACAAAAGGGAAACACATGGAGGTCATTTATCTTACACTGTGTGTGCGTGTGATCGTGCACGCGTATGCGCATGCGTGTATGTTTGAATATACATCTGTGGGTTTTGGGTGGTGAAATATATGGAGAGCATTCTTACTGGCTGCGAAAACCTAAACATCAGCTTGTTCACTCGGGCAAATCGTAGATAGCGATCGCGTAGCGTTGAAAATGACATGTGGATGCTGTAGCTCTGTCATTGCGAGAGGGCTTAACCCACATTTCCCCCCGAGTTGAGATAAGATAAAATAAATGGAGGAAGGATAACAGCGTACAAGCCCTTTGATAAAGCTATCTGATCAAAAAATGGTACGAGTGTGTGTGTGTGTGTGCGTGTGTGTGTGAGAGACTGTGTGTGCAAGCGTGTAGCGTACATGTGCATATCTCAGCCTGTGTGTGTGTGTGTTTGCAAGTATGCGCATTTGTGTCCACACCAGCGTGCATTTTCCTACGGGCCCCTGTTCTCTCTTATTGAAGCGCCGTTTCCCTGAGGTGGCTCTGGTTCTCGGTGGTTCCGGGGATTAGGCCTCATGGGGGTGCAAAGCCGAGCCGCTCGCTGCTCTGGTGAGAACGGATTCCTCTGGTATGCACCGGATCAGCTAGCCAGACGCCCGAGACCCCACGCCACAAAGAGCTAGCCCATAGCAGAGCGGTACGAGCTAGACCCGCCGTACATTTGCCAGAAGTTTCACGGCTGAGGTTTTGCTACTAACCGAAGCACAGAATGCAGGCCTGACTGCAACTATGTGAGTGTCAACAACACTGTTAAAGAGCCAAATACCCAAAAGCTTAAACATTCAAAGAGCTACGAAAAAACATCACAGCAAGCAACTGTTTTTTTCTCCAACTAAAGCCTCAAATAACTTCCAAACACCAAGAACAGCCATTACACATTTGTTCAAATCCTGCTGTGTACAGATTGGGTTTAAAGCGGTGTGCCTCCATTTACCCAGTCTAATTGTAAAGTTTGGGAGGTTTTACTCCACTCCTTATTCATGTCCTAAAACAAATGACCAATCCCCTTTTCATAATTCAAATTCACATTAATAACGTCCCGTCTGAAATGCAAATGAGCCTATTCCAATATACATTTTAAAAAGCACAGATGAATACGTGAATTAAAACAAATTAGTCAACAAAGTGAGTCATTTGCATAAATTACACACCGCATTACTAAGGAATGGATTCCTTCATTCCAATCAATTAGCACACTGGAACGTTCCATGATTGCAATTCCAGACGGACGCAAACATTCCAGATCTGTGTGTTTGTGTGTAGTGTATGTGTGTGTGTGTCTCTACTCATGCTAAGCTGAGCATTACGCCCCAAGCTAAAGCAAAGCCCAGCCCCACTCAGGCTAATGGTGAAAACAGCTACAGTATGACAGAGAATAACCTCTGACCTCTAAGCCCAGTGAAAATCATCTAATGGATTTGGCCTCCTAGAGAATAGGTCATCTGCTGACCCAGTGTGTGTGTGTGTGTGTGTGTGTCTGTGAACTCTGCTCACAGTCACATGGAATAGTATCTACAGTGCTGGTTTGAGGCTGGTACACCAACATCAAGAAGAACCAGTGTGTTTGTTTGGCTGCCGTTCGTATGTTAAAGTACTCAATCATCGTCCATTTCCTACCAGGTTGTCCTACACTCGTTGGTCATGCAAATTACAAATACACACACACTCACACACACACACACACACACAGCCTCAGGGTCAAAGAAATAGAGAAAGATGTGCCTGATGGTATTTTTTATCTGCCCTAACCAGGACACTGATGAAGGCCTGAGAACATCTCTCTCTGGCAGAGCCAGGACCCAGCATGCATTGCGTGGGGCCCGACCACCCTTTGTAGCTGTTAAAATCTCGTTTTCCGCCTGTTAGGACGACCCCCCTGGCAGCGTACGGAGCCCACCCGGTTGCTGATGACTGTGTAATCGGCCATAATTGTCTTTTCAGTTTTCATTTGTGTCATCTTCCGTCTGCCAATCTGCCTCTCTCTGCTCGTCCTCTCTTGCCCTCCTTCCGTCTCTAACCGTCCCTCTGTCTCTTCATTACGCATTCATATGCCAGCCATCCCTATCCAAATGGGTATAGAGAGCTTCTTTCCCACAAATGGACACGGTGTGGCTGCCCAGCACCAGTCATCCCAGCACCAGTCATCCCAGCACCAGTCATCCCAGCACCAGTCATCCTAGCAACAGTCATACCAGCACCAGTCACCCCAGCACCAGTCATCCTAGCACCAGTCATCCCAGCACCAGTCATCCCAGCACCAGTCACCTCAGCACCAGTCATCCCAGCACCAGTCACCCCAGCACCAGTCATCCCAGCACCAGTCATCCCAGCACCAGTCATCCTAGCAACAGTCATACCAGCACCAGTCATCCTAGCACCAGTCACCCCAGCAACAGTCATCCCAGCACCAGTCACCCCAGCACCAGTCATCCTAGGGGTTTTGTCCCACTCGTACGGTGTGTGGAACCACGGAATGTTCTGGAGGGGAATCAGGGTCGGGGCTTGTGGGTGTGCTGCGATGCGAGCTACGGACCTGCGGTGAGAGACCGTTGCTGATGCTCGGGTTCACCGGGTTGGAGTGGCCGGGTGGGGCCACGAAGCTGTCCGAGTAGCCAGAGAAGCCGTGGCGTCCGGACGACAGGCAGTAGGCCGAACTCCCGTCCTGGGCCCCCGATGATGAGCCGAGCCCACCCTGGTGCACTGAGGTGGGAGGTAAAGGCTGAGGCCTGTGGACCGTACTGGGCTGTTCTGACACTGCTGGGAGAAAATTAAGGAGAGATGGGAAAGAGGTGTTGGAAGAGCGAGGGAACAGAGGGACAAGAAGGGAGAGAAGGAATGGATTAGGGCTACACTATTGATCTCATGTCAAATACAAGACTTTGCTGGAAACAGATAATCCAGTAAGAAGGCGATGCTACACTCACTTTGTGAAATGGAGGAGGGCGGGTAGGGGCTGTCCGACAGCTGATAGGGCTGTAAGCTTGACATAGCTGAAGGCGGGAAACCACCAGGGATCAGGTGATTAAATGCCATCAGCTGATTGGCTCCTGCTTGTTTCCTCCACCGGGCTCTCCTGTTGCTGAACCACACCTGTTCATTCGAAACCAAGCAAGAATTTCAACAGTTACACTTGTGGAAAATAGTAGTTGTGTGTGTGTGTGTGCGCGTGTGCGTGTGGCTACTTGTGTGTGTGGGGGTATAAGTGTACTGTAGCCTACAGCAGAACTGGCCGATAGAGATCTTAACATCTGGAGCACTTTCAAACCACAGTGACATCAAGTCTTTGTCCGTCTCAGTCACAGGGTTTATACAAAGCCTCTAATTCAAGCACGTAGCTCAGCCATTAAAACCCCTTGAATGGCTGTCTTAATAAAGACTCTCTAATTTGGGCTTTCATTCGGGTCTTTTTATAGATATCCTATAAAAAACCAGATCAAAATAGGAGACTGCCATAACCAAGGACACAGTAAGTCCTGTGTGTATACAGTTGAGTCATGTGACTCAGGGCTGCATGTGTATGTCTATAACTGAGTCATGTGACGGATGTCCAGAGGGGATCATGGCACTTGCCCAGACCAATTTAACACCCATGTGGCACAGCTCTCTAGGACTCTCCAGGCCAGCGGATCACAGAGATGGATTGTGGAAGGAGACCTCCAGAATGTGTGTGTGTGTGTCTTCACTAACCTGTACCCTGGCCTCAGTGAGTTTAGCCCTCTGCGCCAGCTCCTCCCTGGTGTAGATGTCGGGGTAGTGGGTCCGCTCAAAGGCCCTCTCCAGCTCCTCCAGCTGTTCGGCAGTGAAGGTGGTCCTACTGCGACGCTGTTTCCTCTTCAGCGGCAGGCCCGGCTCCGAGTCCACGTCTGAACCCTCATCCGAATGGCTGGCTGGAAAAGTGAACAGCGTTATTTCACCTAACCGCTGAGGCAACGTAACGAGACCCGCGGTAGTCCTGAAGAGGCAGCTCTGGGCAACAGTGACTGGGGTTTTGGATTCAACCACCTCCCTGGCCTGCATCGACACGTTAACCGCTTGAATAAAACAAAACAGTAGCTGTCAGGATAGAGATCATAGAGGTCGGCCTTAATGAGCTTTCTACATTTTCCAGCTGATTTGCGTCAACTGCCTTCACTGGAACCACTGCAAAGAGTATGCCTGCAACTGTCAGTTTTGAATCATAACGTTCCAACACGCCTACGTCGGAATATGCCGAGAGAGTTGTCTGCCTGAAGAGAATCCACCCCAGAACAATTACCTCATCAAAGTGCCAGTAGATTCTATATTTGAAGCCAGAAATGACTAACACCCTGATGTTTTCTCTCCCTGGTCAGCGCCTGCGGTCAGGAGCCCATAACCCGCTGGCCTATGTAGTTGTCCCCCAACGGGATGAGCCCTGTGGGGCTTTCACAGGGTGGGACGGCTTTAAACATATACATACACTGACCACCCTTTTCTATGTCCCCACAGGCCACAATGGACCCTATGGTGATCAAAAGAGAGCTCAAAGAGGCTGGAGTTCTGCTTAAACACGGCTTAAAGGAGCCATAAACCTCCAGGGCAGAGTAGGCTATCTCTTCGACCTCTGTGTATAGGTCCCTCTAAGTCCCCCGCATGCTGGGCGCACTGAGGAGGCAGTGTTCCAGGGAGAGAGACACACTCAGAGGCAGGCGCCTATCTGCAGGCAGGTGCCGTCTAATCTGCCAAAAACGAGGGACGGGGGGCGCCATTTTGGACGGGAAACGAATCCCAGATTGTTGGCGTTAATTTGTTCGCTCGGTCGAGGCCTGTTGGACAGAGGGTTAGAGAGACGGACAGAGGGACACAGAGACGCAGAGGAAGAAAGACGGGCCTTTAAGGCCTAATTCGGCAGAAGAGAGTGCTGAATGAAGGCTTGAGTCTGAGAGACCCGGGAACTAAAGCGGCGTATGGGGGAGACTCGCCGTCTATTAAATAATGATTAGGCTCCTCAAACTAGCGTGACAGCCGGCCATTGTCCGTCATTACGTGTCTGCAATACCCTCGTCACGCGCACACGCATACAAAACCGTGTTGCCCACGCACACATGCACACACACACACACACACACACACACTGCAGACACATACGCCTCTGCTCCGTCTAAGACCTACGATTTCACGCGTTTGCTTTTTCTCTATAACAATGTTTCCAACGCAGATGGCTATAGACAAAAATACTACGCTCCCGGGAGCTCCTTGTCACAGGGACTTTGTTGTTGTGAAGTAAGACAGAAGGTGCCAAAAATAGGACCTGTGTCCTGGAGCGCTCGTGTGTCTCGTTGACCTGAGCTAAGCAGCGCGCTGAGGCCAATAAAGTTGCGAACCAGTGAAATGGTCAGTTCGCCTGGTTGAGTCCAGCGTTTTCAAGGAAATCAGCACTGAGAGTAGATAAGAGAATACCGGTGTATCACTGACATAGGTTACCTCTTCCTCCACCTCTTCCTCACTCCATCAACCTATCCCCCCTCCTCCCTCCTTGTCCCTTTTACCTCCGCTCCCATCGCTCTCTCCTCCTCTCTCCTCCCTTTCTGTCCACCCTCTATCCCCCTCTCTGCTCTCTCCTCTCCAGATTTAGGAGGTTTAATTAAAACTGGAGAGCCAGGGCAGGCGAGGGGGGCTGGGCTCCCTCTGGTCTCTACCCAATCCTCAGCGCCAGGCCCCTGGAGCCGAGCAGGAAATACTTGTGCTGGTTGCCAGTGAAAGCCCATCCTGGCATTACATAGGGATTTGAGCTCCGGGAATTCTGCTCCGACTCCGGAACGCAAATAAAAAAAGCCAAGATTGCGACGCCGGGGCTCTTTATTAGATTCGGACGAGGGGTACTGGACAGAGAGCTGAACCAGAGAGGCTCATGGGAGATTGGATGAATGTGAAGAGCAAATATCCATCAGGGAAGTTTGGGTCTAATACTAGTCTGATTGAACACTTGGCAAAGCAACACCATGAGTGAAAACTGAAAGATGTGAAGCACTAAATGTGAAATAAATAAATGTTAACAGGTTAAATTTCACATTTTACATTTAAGTCTGGGCTCTCATGCAGAGGGATTTACAGCTTTACCTGCATTCATTTTCATACTTTTTCAACCCCTGAATAAATGTTGTCTTAAAATAGCCAAAGACTGAAAACGATTCCATTCCCAAAGATACATACTAATAGCAAAAGCCATGTTGCTCAAAAGTAGGAACAACAGTCTGGTGATGGATTAATGAAGACATTAAGTTAAGGGGAAAAACAAACAGGCTGACAAAACGCACCACGGTCATCACCATTTACAGAAGGAAACAGAATGTAAAGGAACATAGGAAGGAGACCACATAACGAAAGAGCAAGAACTCTTAAAACCCCAGGGAGAAAAAGCTCCCGGCAACACTGTATCATGTTAACTTCAGGGTGGGGGCAGAGTACTTTACTCCCTTTCTCTCCCCCTCTCTGTCTCTCTCTCTCTCTCTATGCGTCTCCTTCTCTGTTTTTTTCTTGTTGACTGTTTTTATTTTTAGTAACTTCGGGAGAAAACACTCCATCATGGCTGCTCCGTTAATGGCAAATGACAGTGCTACTTTTGTCATCCTATGGCCCTCTTTCTCTCTCTTTCTCTTTCTCTCCGTTTCTGTCGCTCCCTCTCTCTTTGTGGGGGGGGGGCCCGGGTTTTTCCCTTTGTATGGTCGGAGGGGAGAGGCCTGTCGCCGGGCTCTATTGGGCCAATTTCCACGCTCCATCTGTAGGATCCGTCAGGGCTGCCCGGGCCTGCATTCAGGGACCTGTCACCTGCCCGGCAGGGGAGTTGAGGGGGTGAGCTGGCCGGGGACGTGTTGGAGGGAGGCAAGGGGGCTGGTGGGGGCACAAAGGAGGCCGGAGTGGGGCCACTGGGGGCTGTGGAGGCTCACAGCAGGGGAGCACCCCAACCCCCCCACGAATCCTTCCCACCTTCCATCCATACGGCCAGAGGCGGTTGGTGGGGGTATGATGGTGGGGGGGGGGGGGGGGGTAAGCGAGTTAAATGCACCTGGAGAAGAGGCTGTGTGGGCAGGGTTGGAGGGGAGCGAGGCTGGGAGGAAGGTGGGGGGGGTCAGATTGGGGATGCTCTCGTCGTTCAGCGCCTCCACCGCACCTCCTTCAAACTGCCTCGGGCCCCATCGCCTCAATTTTCATCGCTTCGCTTCCCTCGCGTTCTCCTTACTCCCTCGCGCTCTCTCTTCCTCACTTGTTTATGTCCCTCTCTTTCACCCTCTCTCTCTTTCACTCGTCTCCTTTCCTTCCACAATCCGCGTTTGAGGCGACCGCGTTCCAATCGAGATCAGAGGAGAAAATGCAGGCGCAGGAAACCCAGAGCGCCGGAGTTCCCACACATTCCCGGCAGCCAACGGGAGGATCCTAAACACACAAAGGGAGGCCTCGACCTCCTCACTTAAACACCCAAATCAAATTTTACGCTAAAGCGCCAGGGTGCTGAAAATACTAAATACTCGGCAGCCCTGCGCTCCACAGTTTGGCCGGATCTCTGACAAGAATCTTAATTGGAAGATAGATTATCATCACTGAGGGGGAAATTGGTTTTGCTGCGGAATTACACACTAAAATAGACATTTAAACAAAACAGGACCAGGACTTGTTAGGGTATCAGATAAGAGGCACAGGGTTGAGGTCCCCAATAAGTGGTGGACAGAGAGATTTCAACAGGTCGTTTGTGTTAGGCAGCATTTGACTTTTAAACAATTACAAAAGACAACTGTCAATCATAAGCATGTCGCGTGGAACCCTCTTTACCTCGAACGAATGCGCAAGCACGCGGTCCCGCCGCGGGTTTAGCGCGGGACGGAAGAAACAAAGGTGTTTCCCGATGCAGGAGACAGACAGGCAGGGCACACAAACACACCCGGCGTCCTCCGCCAGGCTGTCTCTGTGTATTACCATCACCTGCGGACTGGATTTTACAGCAGAGGGAAATCTCAGCACGGGCCAGACTTAAAAACAGAGGCCAGCTTTGTTGACGGCGTAGAGTCAACCAAGACACACCCTGGCCTGCTCGGAGATGCTAATATGAACAGGCATATAATGCAACACAAACACACTGAGCTGCCCAACACACATGCACACACACACTAAATAACAATCTGCACACTCTCTGGTTTTTGCAATTTTGGCATAAAAAGGTTAAAAGACAGAGGAAAGAAAAGAAAGAATAGGCGTCGGCGTTAGGGAGATTGAGAATAGGCCAGAATGACCAGCCCAGAGGGAAAGAGAGAGGACAGAGAGAGACACCAATAGCAGCAGAAAAAGAGAGGGGAGTCTACAGAGCGAGAGAAAGGGTTTAGAGTGGGGCCATATGGGGCCGTTTATGACCATGGTGTAGGTTGGGGCTGATCGGCCCTTCCTCCAGGGACTCTTAATAGAAAGGGTAATTGAGCTGCTGACATGTGTTCCACTGCGCCCAAAACAAAAGGCAGAAGAGACAAATGAACTAGTTATTTGCCCAGGGAAGTAGATCGGACCTTTTCAGCGAGCCGTACTGGGCTGGAAGACTCACTGAATAAAACACTGCATCACTGCCACGGAGGCGTGATAAGGCGGAAAAAGCCAAGGCCAGAATCAGCAGATGCACATGGGATAATGGGTAACTGACAGCTTATGGACCCAGCTGGAGTTAACAGTGTGGGGAGAAGAGGAGGAGGAGGAGGAGGGTTGAGGAAGAGGGGGGTGGGGCCTGGCTCTCACTTGACTTGCTAAGAAGACCCCAGGAGTCTGTTGCAGCTGCCTGGGAGGGAGTGAGGGAGGGAGGGAGGAGTGATGGGGAATACAAGACTTGGAGAGATTTGGGTATAATGGAGAGACAGAAACCAAAAGACAGTGTGAGAGACAGAAAGAGAGGGTGAGAGAGAGAGAGAAAGAAAGATAGGGTGAGAGAAAGAGAAGATGGGAGAGATAAAGAGAAGGTGAGAGAGAGAGGGTGAGAGAGAGAGGGTGAGAGAGAGAAGGTGAGAGAGAGAAGGTGAGAGAGAGAGGGTGAGAGAGAGGATGAGAGAGAGAGGGTGAGAGAGAGAGGGTGAGAGAGAGGGTGAGAGAGAGAAGGTGAGAGAGAGAGGATGAGAGAGAGAGGGTGAGAGAGAGAGGGATAAACAGGCAGAGGGGGCTGCAGAGATCCCACTCTAAAAAGTCCTAAAATATGAGTCTATGACATTAAAACAAGATTTTGCTCTCCAATATAGCCAAAGTGACAAAAAGCCCAAAAAGCCCCAAATGGCCCAAGGGCTTGGCATTACGCTGGCCCAGTGTGAGGCATCTTATTATTTAGTTCCGGAGAGGTGGAGTGAGGTGACAGTTTCACGGTGGCATTGCCACCCCCGGAGAAGAGACAAAGCAGAAGCACAGCACCCATGCAGGGCCAAATGAACAGGCCTGTCTGCCACACGCTCCCCCCAGCAATCAACCACCCCAGGCCAGCCGCCCGAGTCACCCGCTCCCCAGGTGCATAATCGGCCTAGTGGGCCTTCTCGCACCAAGCAACCACAGACATGAATCCAATTCACTACAGCTTCACACACACATGCATTCCAATCAGGGGAAAGAACTGCATACTGGATTCCTTTGTAATCTATATGATGTGTCCTATAGCCCAGAGGAATGAAAAAGGAGTCCATTACCTGTCATGGTGAACCAAACATTATTCTAACCCTCTTTTCCTGGGGAGGAGATAGTTTTAACAGACAGTGACCCCGAGTTGCTCTCTGACCCTACCCAAACTACACCCCCCATGTATTGCCACAGAGGGGAAGGGGGTAGATGAGGTGCGGAACAGTTCTGCTAACCCCTTCGTAGACCAACATCACCCACCCACAAGACTTTGTAGGCAATGGATGGCCAGAGAATTCAACGACCGCCGCATTCCTCCGTTTCTCTGTTTTTCAAGAAAAAAAAAAATTCACTGTGATGTGTGATCTGTTTCTCTTCATACTGGTTTGTGAGTCAGCCCTGGATTCTTTATTTTTATTACGTGTTGATATTTGAGGAATTTCACTTAGCTTAACATATTGGAGGGAGAGAATATTTCAGTCCAATACAGTTGAGGTGTGCACATTCTGAGGTAAGAAACAACTGCAGATTTTTCCCCTCTGACCTCTCCGTGAGAAAAAAGAGAATCTAAAAAAATGTTGGCTAAATTACTCCACTGTGCCCCTTCATTCTACGATGAACCAAACCGTTCTTCGTGGAGAAAAAAAAAAGAGAGGCTAAACAATGTTAAGTGATTGACAACGTTGTCTGGCTTTATTCAATTAACTATCTCATTGTGTCCAAACCTTTGCCAGAACTCCCCTTGCACCCCCTGCCCATTCTTTACCGACTCCTTTATCCCCGACCATCACACAGTGTTGCTTGGCTAATACTTCCAAGGAAATAGAGAACTCTTTTTATACGGCAACTCCTCTCCTTGACCTTCCATTGGTGGCTCTTCTCTCCTCTTCTCCCCTGTCCTTTTTTCTCTCTCTCTCTTTCAGCCACTTCAAAACTGTCTCTCGGGGCAGTGAGGAGAATGCGACGGAGTCCATCAGCAACGAGGGGCAGGACCAGGGCAGGACCCCGCTCCCCCACTTCAAAGTTGGACTGCATTCATTAATTGTCCTTTGAATTAATATCGCTGCGATCACAATGTGGGTGCCAGCGGAGAAAGAGACTTTAATGAAGCATAGAGCCTGTATTCACTTGCAGATAAGCCACTGTGGATTTTCTTGAGAGACAGAGTCTTAAGAGTGATGCTCTGACGTAGGCTCAAGTAAATGCGGCCTGGGTCAGATGAGATACACAAGGGAGGCGATGGGAAGGGGGCGGGTTTGAATGCCTTACTAACTGATACAATCCGCTGCCACTGGAAAAACCATACCAAGTAGAATCTAAACATTGCTAACTAGCTAGCAAAGGATTTTTTTTTTCTCATTTAAATCGATTCATCTGAGATAACGTCAACACCACAAAGGACAAAAATCCAACCTTTTCAAAACCTTCACTTTAAACGTTTTCCAAGAAAACTCCAGAAGACATCAAAGTGGAAATATGTAGAACAGAAAAAGCATAAATTCAATTTATGCTTGACAAAATAAACTGTCTTTGACTACTTGTGGAGACACCTCACAGTAAATCACCCAGGATTCAGAACTAAACTGTCAGTGTGGACAAAAACATTCAACCCCTGGAATATATTTTAATCACTCCGTCTAACATAAATCTTTTGGAAATAGTTGCTATATTCCAGGTATTAAAGAGTTGGATTTCTGGTTTGGCATCATGTTAAAGTGCTGTCCATTCAACTACAATTCCACTGCATAAGTCCAGATGAGTTTACATAAGTGGTAATAACCTAGGGAGGGAGACAAGCCAGCGATCGCACAGAGAGTCCAGTCCAAGCTATTTCTCTTTTTGTCCCTCATGTATTTCTCTGTTGCTCTGCCTTGAGGCAGAGATGGAAAGTAAACTGTAGAAAACATTAACAGGTCGCATTGAGGCTCTTTTGTTTGTTGTGACTGGAGAAGGTCTCCTTACACTTTCTCCCTCTCTGTAAAGCCACCTCCTTAATTCATTAAGGCAGGGTATAAACACATGGATCACTGACAGAATACACAGCGCTATAGGAATATCAAAAACCTGTGTTTATTTTCCCTGATGGTTTCCACCGTTTTGTCTGATGGGATATTTCTAGGTTCTTGATCTGAGTTGGGGTTAGGCTATCACTCTAAGAGTGTGTGATAGACATTGGTGTATTTACATTTCCATATGTCCTGGTAGAATGATGGCAGCTTTTTAATGTTCTAATTGGTTAACAGGCTTGGTGTGTATGAACTCAGACAAATCCTTGAGGTCATTGATATGATTACCCAAAAGATTCTGCACAATTTGAACATTTGCAGACTCTACATATATCTCAGTGGATGCGTGCTATGTTTAAAATGTCTCTCTCTCCTTATGCTTGTGTGCTGGCCTGTCTCAGTCTATGCCAAAGTAGTGGGGAGCCAGTTTCCCCACTTTATTTACACAAACAAAGTCCTACTCAGTTTCTTTGACAAAAGCAGCTAAATCTTTCATGTTTTGTAAGCAGTTGATTTCGCCTGTCTCCCTGGTTATCTGCCTGCCCAGGACAATGGAGCCAGGAGAATAGGAGCAGATTGTCGGAATGCGCCTCAATGAAACCAATTATTACATGTTGACTGCGTTCACCATGGCAGATTTCAAAGAACTGGGCTTATTCAATTTGGCTCCGCAGGACTCCCTTTCAAGAGAAGTTATCCCTTTGACTGTTTGTATTTCTGAGCTTTTATTTTTTTTTCTTCCCCCTCCCTCTGTTTTCCTCTCGCTCTCTCTTTCTCTTTCTCTCTCTCTCCCATCACGGTAAAGAGAGCAAGCTACTCCTCATGCACTTTGGCTACTTTTAATTAGCTAAATGAGGCAAAAGGGATGTTTGTTGATGTTATATTCAGGGAATGGGGGTGTCATTAATTAGAAGCTACTTAATGTGCCAGTATTTATTGATTAATTAACATAAATTCATCTATACAGTTTAGAAGGCCATGTCCATCACAATCTCCTTCATGGAATTTGTTAAGTCAAGATTGGCATGGCTGAGCAATTTTTTGCAACAAAACTAAATATGCTCATATGATGTCATTATAATATGTTATTTTTTCCCTTAAAGGCTGCTACTTATTTGTCTTTTTCAACAACTCCTGTAAAACGTACCATTTTTAAAATGATTGTTCTATCACAATATTAATGAGAATTATTAATAATCGATAATAATAATATATACAACCCCATTTTTGATTCCCCCTAACCTAAGCTAATCCTATTAAACAGGAAGTGGAATGGTTTAACATCACATTCATTTCCTGATTAAAAGCACAACATTTACAATTTCCTTGGGGGCATCCTTTTCCCAGAATGCTCTAGGTGCCCTGTACTGCCATTCAGATCTAATAGTAGCTAGCCAGTCCTGGTATAACTACACTTTAGCCCCCAGATCTCTAGTGGCCTTTTCCCAGACAAATAAATCTAAATGGAGCAGCTTTGATCTCAGCACTTAAAGGACTCCAACAATGGAGGCCTGGGAGAAAGGGGCGAAGAGCAACAATCCTCTCTCTCTCTTGGAACAATGGCCTCTACAAACACCTACTTAATCAATATTTGGCCAGAAGACACTCTCTCCATACCCAAAACAGCCTTTTCACATTCTAATGAAGAGCTATAAAGGGATAAGAAAACTACAAGGACAACTACTTCCAAAGACACAGAAGAGGATAAGATAATGAAATATGGCTATTGTAGGGCATTTGAAAAGGGAAAGTAGTTATTGGCCTGTGTTTCAAATGGAATGGCATTTGACCAAACATCTTTTCAGATAAGACATTATTAAAATTGCGAGTGTTTTTATGTATTAAGTTCTAGGTCCTGAATAAAAACAAAATGCCTTGAAACATTTTTCCAAAAACCCCAAACTGATTTCCAAAAATCTCCATAGCACATATAAAACACATAGTCCATTTAGATGTTTGGGATATTTTTCAAAAAGGTATAAGTCATACTAGGTTATAACATCATATTAAACCACTTCTTGGGCTCATTGGTTGAAGCGAATTATTATGCATGGCTGGTACAATCCAAATCTACATCAAAATCATAGGCCTATCTCACAATATCTACAAGTTTGTCTAAGGCATCAGCAAGAACAGATTACAGAGAAAATGGGGGGGAAATAAAATATTATACTGAAACACCCGCATATTCAAAAGAACACCATAAAGTCTCCATATATAGTATAGAGTCTGGTTGTGGAAAAAATGCAAGCTTACAAATTCGTTCCAACCCCGCAGGAAAGATATTAACCAAACTGATAGAGTCACTTCTGAAAGGTTAATAAAGTCAATTGCCTATCCTGATCTTTATTCGCGATGCATCGCTTGGAAAGACAGAGGAAAGCGGCTATAGATATTGCATGAATGTGCGCGCCCCGGGCGAAGAGGAAGGGGGCGGGCTTTGTGCAGAGATGAAAGTGGGAAGAAATAAAAGGTTTGAGTTTAATCTACTCGAAAAGGTTTTCACTGCGATGACTGATGCATATTAGTCTAAACAGACCATGATTCTTGTGCAACTATATATAAAAGCATGCATAGTAAGTGATAAGGAACAAAACAAAAACAAAAAATAGAACTAAGCATGAAATAATAATAATTGTAGTTATTAATTTAATGGGGCCTAGTAAGGTATTTTCCAAGTGTAACGACACCGATTTTTTTAAATGTATTTAAAAAAAAAACATGCAATGCCAAAGCAGGCGCGCTGGAAATATATTTTTTAAAAATGTAAACAATATTACGGTTACATTTATACATTGTATGACATAAAAAATATGAATATCGGCAACTCAGTTTCCTAATAGAATAGTAAGGAGCGACATATGGTAGTTACAGCTACGTTTCTGAAAATCCAACAGGTTAGCGATCAACAGGTGTTAGATGAAATCCAGAATGTCTGAAATGAGATGCCATCTATTTTGCTCTGACTTTAGTATGGCAATCTTCTGACGCTGAGAAACACTCGAAAAGAACATTTTGTAGGTGAAAAATGATTTTTTTTTTTTGCTCTGGGCGCGCAGTCTATAAAACCGGTCGGAGTTGACTATTGGTGTTATTTGAATTATTCATCGCTCATTGCGGGTCCATAATGTCTTTTCTCAGCCCTTTGTCAGCGCATTTTTTCTCTCTTTCTCTCCACATTTTGAAAAGCTTTGGCGTCTTTTTGTTCACCACTGAGCCGCTTGCTATAGCAGGCCTTTGTGCTCGAGAAACCGAAGTGTGAGTCTCAATGGACTCTTGAGCTTTTGTCTCTCAAGTTCATCCTCAAGTGTCCAATTGTGTGCAGAGGAACCGTCTCTATTTATGGTGGACAGAACAGTTGGGCAAATGTTTGATCAACTTTATATAGAAACGTTTGGCTTTTGTAAAAGTTGTTTTAGTTATACTATAGGCAAGCAGTTCAAAACTCATAACTCGTTAAGGAAATACGCTGCACAATTGTCCATAGAGTAAGGCCTATCTGTAAAGAACATTCACAAAAAAAAGTTTCCCCGTTTAAGTAAAATATACATATTTCATTCCGTAACCTATACGAAAATATTTTTTCCAATGTAACAATTGTTTTGTAAAAACTTTACCCGAACTATATTTCATCCAAGACTCAATTAAATGGAACAATTGAAAAATAGACAACAGTCATATTGTATTTCAAATTGTATTTCAATTAATCATTTATTCTACACCAACTGGGCCAATTTTAATCAGAACTAAAAACGTAGATGTGTACTAATTCCATCACAAGCATTTTTTTTAAGACGGAAATGTGGAAAACATGGGCCTAATTCTGAACTACATTACACGTAGGCCAGTTGAACGTTAGCAGGGCTTTGCAATGATTTAATGAAAACCCTTACTTACATCTATCTCCCAGGATGCCGTCAATGCTGTGTTTCGCCCGTCTTTCATTCTCTTCTAATTCCCTCTTCTCAATTTCATCATCGTCCTCCTCATCTTCTCCTCCAACTCCCCCGAATTTACAACGCATGATCCGGCTGATAGAACTCACTTCGGAAAGAAATATAAAAACATCGAATTATACATACTCTTTTAAATGCATGGATAAATACGGGTTAATCAAATCGAATGTATCACGCATATTAACATTAAATTATTAATTGGATTATAGCACCTGTTGATCGGTTCATACATGCCAACTTTGTTCAACATGAAATATTCAAATATCTATTCAAACTTGTTTTCGTTATTTACTGCAGTTATTGTAGTGCTCTCTTTGCACCTTCGCTTTTTTACGTATACGTTTATACGATTTAAATGAAACCTTTTCATACTAACTGTATTTACTGTGGGTGACACGATTTGAACAAAATGCATCTATGTAATATATATTGGTTAGAAAAAAATCACTACCTGATGGAACGTTATTTCTGTCACAGATGCCGTCTTTGAGTAATGTATCCCTGATTTCCCAGCTAAACATGCCGGGGTTGTCTCTCTTGTATTCCTCGATCTTCTTATCCACGTCTGGGGTAGTTGTCTGCTTAACATTGCAAGGATGCAAATACATTGCTTTCAGTATGTGTGTTGTAGGGAAAAACATTGTTTCTTTTCAGAATAAATAAAACATGGATAGTTACAGCAGGGTAAGTTATGTGTCGCTTCTGCTGAGTTTGATCTTTGAAAGATCCTTTAAAAACTAAGTTATGACAACACCCATATGATTTTGATTTAGTAGGATACAGACGAATTTGCCGTTTAAATAATAATGTATGTCTCAAATAAAAAATGAATTCATGACAATTCCATAAATTACACCAACTGTAAATCATTAGCAGTGTCCTAATAGATCGACCATTAATTGTGTGGTTTGTAATTATTTCTTGCATTGGAGTATAAGTTGTGGGCTTGATTAAAAGTTGAAACAATACAAAGAAAATGTTTTTCTATTGATTATCAAATAGGTCTTCAGCAAGGTGTTGCAGCCTCGTTTCCCAGAACCTTACCTTGGGTTTGCTGCCTCCAATGGCCCCGGGTCTGATGGAACCAGTCTCCTGATATCTGCACAGGATTTTGGAGACGCAACCGTGAGAGACTCTGAGCTGGCGGGAGATGACACAGGGTCGGATGCCGTGGTGGGCCATCTCCACGATCTTGTGGCGGATGTGGTTGGGAAGTGGTCTGCCATTAATAAACACCCCACCGAGCTGGTTTACCCGGCCCTGGCCTAACGGTGTAGAGACTGTTCAGGGGGAATGCAAGTCATTCAACAATAACTTCAGAGAAAAATAACAGCAGCACAAAAAAGCGAAATGATCAGGCCTGAATTCACATATGTAAACGTTATGTTTCATGGTTTGTATCAGTGAGATAAAAATAAGCTATAGAATAATTGTTGCAAAAAAATATGTTGCTATCTGACATGCCCTTTGATCTGTCACAGGTAAATAGTTAGATTGTTATTGTTACGCTGGTTTGACCTAGTTAGAGCACGATTAAAATCAATAAATAATAACTAGATAACATGACCACAGTCGTTGTTTTGATAGCAGCTATGTCCATTTCAATTAATAAGGGATGGCTAAGGAAAGGCTATGGCCGAGTAGGTCCAGTAGCCTACAATTCACAAACAAATATTTCATGGAACAGGCTATACATTAACTTTGATTCACTGACATGCTCTGTTCAGTAAAAAAAAAAAAAAATTAACTTTCGCAGTTGAAAATAAACGCGTCTTGTGCACTTCTGGTTCACAGATTCTATCTGGTTCACTCAATGATAAAGAAACATTTCCAGTACAGGAAGAAACATCCATTTGGTTCTATGGGCCTATATATTCTTTGGATTTGCCTACCTTCCAGAGAATAGCCTCCACGCGGGTAGTTTTGGTGTGGTGTTGGGCGCATCATTCTCGGTATGCCCCCCGCTAGCGCTGTCATGTCTCCTAACTCTCCGCCAAAGAAGCTCTGCGCTGGACCACAACCCCAAAACGGAACTTTCAGAAATATTCTAAGATCCCTAAAAAGTTATAGACTGCACTGGCTTTGATGGAGCAACAGGATAGTTTCCGCGTCCTAGGGAGTTGCAGGTTGCTTCGAC